>NC_081415.1:349373653-349460415 GCF_030272615.1 Cryptomeria japonica | reverse complement strand
TGTGGTATACTCGAAACCAGACTGTGTCCTGTCTTAGACGGGGTACCGCATTCCCTGAAACCAGACAACATGATCGTCCTATCAGCACTTTCAACTTTTGACAATGAAGATCAAGATGTTTGTTTGATTTGTTGGAATTTGTGCATCTTATCTCTTTACTGATTTATCTTTGGCTTCGATCATGTTCCTATGTTGCTCAATGATGTCACTAAGTGATTTAGAGTGACCGGGATGGATCATGGTCCTTTTTTTTTTATTGTGAGTGTTGCTTGTCTATGATGTGTCTGTCTTTTGCAAAAAGGGTTGCATTTCAGCTCTGGCCTTCAATGCCATGATGCTACGCATCCATTTTGCTACATAAAAAATAAAGGTTCTCACCTACAAAGTGCATTACTGAAAGCAAGTTTTCTTCATCTTTAACTGTCTTCTGTCTCATTTTCTTCTTACTAACATTTCTTCCGTCAGTTCGGATAGTCAGTTCGGTCTAGTGCTCCGATTTCCCAAAACATACATGCTGCATCCTGCATTCATTGGTTAGTACATTTGCATTATATCAAACATCACATCAAGCATTTTATCCATTTCATATTATCAATGCATCAAAAACACATAAAAAATACATCCATACATGTTCCGTAATGGTACATAAACAGTGCATAAGTCATCCATACATAGCAAAATAACTACAAATCATAACACATTGCATCCCATCATATCAATGCTGTAATGCCCCACCAGGAAACCCCTAAGGGTTTAAGTTAAAAAAACACTCAAATAGAGTGTAAATTTTTTTTTTATTAATAATAATTAAGAGCGTTAAAGCAAAGTTACAACATTAAGATAGATTGAAGTTATCTCAAAGTTATCTCTATCTAGATAACACAGCGGAAGGCTACAACGATCCTAAGGAGTTTCCCATCGCGATTACACAACCCTTACACCTAACTCAACTTGCGTCATTAGATTCCATTAAACTGGATATCTTAATTACAAGCTAATACATAGATCTTAATTACCAATGTGTTCAAAGATATGACATCTTAAAATTTTAGGAGGCGTTCATTTACTTTGGTGGTTAGGAGGCCATTGAGGAGTTATTTATTCAATGCACTTAATTTCATAATTACATTAAGCGGCCCCCAAAAGGGTTCATGTGTTTAATATAATGAAGATCATTCCTTGGGTTTGTGGTACCCATTCACAATTGATTTCATCCTTTAATGTTTAAAAATATGCCTATGAGTTTCATTCTTTTAGGGTTAAGCTACGATTAGTAAAACGAGGATTCCATCATTTGATTTTAAAGTATTCACTCACATTTGATATATAGTTTTTTTTTGTTTTTTTTTTTAATATTAAAAGGTATGGTTAATAGGAAGAATTCGGTCCTTAAGGATTATCTACTATTAATAGAGTGAGGTCCCTTTATTTGATTCCATACGTAGCCACTAATGGATTGAAGGTCTTTTATGAAAGGTATAATGTGAGTAGCCATAGGAATTCATTTGGAGTTTTTTAAAATAATACTACTAGATGGCTTGAATCATTACGTTGAAAATGTATTGAGCCACAAGAGTTCATCCTTTAACTTTAAGATATAGTTAGCTAGATAATATCTAACATTTCAAGATTAGAGTATAAGTTCCAACAGATGCTCTTTCATTAGGATTGAATTACAATTATCTTGTTGCAAATCACTTTTTTTTTATTGTTAAATGAATTTAAGGTGAGAGAGATTCTTTTATTAGATTTAATGTATCAACAACTAATTGAATCCCTTCTTTTCCAGTTCATCTTTAACAATCATAAGGAAATTCATTTGTTGGGGTTATAATTATGGTGGACTAGTTGAGTTTCCAAATTATCAAGTTAAATTTCGGTAAGGTTAATTTGTTAAGATTAAACGTAATTGACCAAACAACTATATCCATTATAATGAAACATAATTAACATGACGTGAATTCATTCACTAAGGTAAAAAGATAGATGTTTCTATGATGTTCTTCTTTTAGATTTCAATCTAAGAATTGTGACATAATTTTTAACTTTGCTTTCCCTTTTACATTCCTTCCATTAACATACTTTTTAACAATTAATCCAAAGAAGTAATTCTATCTAGATTTCTTCCTCTATTACAATTTAAATTTACATTACCAATTTACTTTTCCCACACTTTAATTTCAATATTTAAATACCATGCCATATTCGTAATTCACAACGTTTTATGAACTTAAATAACTACGTTTATCCATATGAATAATGTTATGCATTTAAATTTGAATTCATTACAATTCCACCCTACTCTCATGCAAGAATACACCCATTCATGATAATTTAAAACATAAAACAATGCACGCTATAAACATTGCATAACACAGATATGATCTCGGAGTTCACCCCGGATGGGCTACATCTCCGGGTCTGCTCAACTGCAAGACCCCTTTGGTATTATATAGTTAAGGTTACATATTTACATGTCTTTACAATCTTGCCTTTTTGGCGATCACAACCATACTACAAATGACAATTTCAGTCCGTAAATACAACTCTACAAGTTTGCCAGCTAAGTTCACATAAATGTAAGCATTTCTCATTCGGGTATTTTACTTAGTCTTTAGATACACATCACTAACATGTTGGTCTAGAACTATACACTAGTACCCTCCCAACGATCTATAAATCCCTTGCATATATATAAAACAAGTATATGTAAATCTCAATTTATATCTATCCGATTAAAATTGTCGTCTGAACACTAAGGGTTGACTCACGGAATGAATTCATTACAAAGGGACCAAGAAGCCACATGTGATTAATATTATATGTTGATATAAGAAATTCCTAAGATATCATTTGTTAAATAACCACATTTAACCATAGTTTATGATTAGTAATTATCAATGCCAGTTATATAAATCAGAATGTGGCAAAAAGAAAGCATGTATCTCTGTATGAGTTTTTCGAGCTTCCAATATTCTAAATTCCATATATTAGTCATTACTCAGCTTAAATAATATTAATTAAATAAGGGAGAAAAAAAAACAAAATTTAAATAATAACAAAGACTCCATATAAAATCAATATAATGTTTTTCCCCTTTTTTTTTTTTTTAATTTATTAACATATCCTAAATTTTATTATTTTATTATTTTCTTTTGTTTAAAACAATAAAAAAATAATGAATTAAAAACTAATTTAATAAACAAAAGTTTTAAAAAAAAAAAAAACGAGGCATATTGTAACTGGGGTTACCCACGCTACCATTGGTAGCGCTGCTACCAACTGGTAGCAGGCCGCTACCCTTGGTAGCGCTGCTACCAGCTAGTAGCAGTAGCTACCATGGTAGCGATGCCTCCTCCCAGCAATGGGGGGGGGCATAAAACAGTTTTCTTTTTATATATTTTTTTTTTTTCATTTTTGTTTTATTTTATTTTCAAAAAAAACATTCACTGGTAAAATAACAGTACCAGATCCAATTTTTTTTTACCATTGCAGACCCAGACCAAACTGCCTGAGTGCAGTCCACAATTTGCCAAATGAATATATATAGATATTTTTTTTTTAAACAAAAAGAACAATATAAGTAAGTAATACAAACAAAATGTATGATTTTCTCACCAAAACACAGTCTGAGAACACAAATTTAAAGTATTTTCCAGCAACCCCATTTTAAAAAAAAAAATACAAAAACAGTCACAGCCCTTTCTTCTCTTTCTCAAAATATCCCAAAACCCATGGCCAATCTTAAAACCAAGAACAACCAAGCCTCCAATCAAACTGAAAACTAAATCTAAAAGAAAACACTCATGCAACAAAAAGGGTAGATTAAAATTTCTTACCTCCAAACGCTTTCCGGGAAGGGATTTTGATGAAGATGAGCTCCCAAATCAGCTGCTCTCTTTCCTCATCCCTCTCCAAAATCCCCAATCTCCCTTGCAAGAACCATATTTTTCCCAAAAAAAAGACCAAAGGCCAAGGAGCCCCCAAAATGCTTACCAAACAAGATTAAAAAGAAAACCCTAATTTTGCCCTAATTTTAAATTTCGAAATTAGGCATTTTTTTTAAATAAAATGAATGAAAAATGAAATGGAAGTCATTCATTTACCTTATTTAATACATCTCATTTGTTTTCCTTATTAAAATTATAATGCTTCTATTTCTTTTTAAATTTTTAATTTTTCAATATCGATTTAGTTCTACATTTATATTTTGGAACTATTGAACGGGTAAGGCGTTTTGATTAATTTAATTTTCTAAAAATCAAACTTTTATACTATATCGACTTTACAAGTAAGGAGAAAATAATTTCATTTAAATAATAATAATTTACCCCTTTTTCTTCCAAAATGCGAAAATGAGTAATTTAATTCTATCTCTCCAATGACTTTAAAATTTTTCCTTTCTAAAACGTATAACTCAATAAATTCGTTATTTTAAAATTAACTATTAAATTAACTCGCTATAACATAATAAAGTGACGTTTTTAAATAAATGACTAATCTAACGCAAGAGTCTTGTTTATTCAAATTTCTCAACCACAAATGCATAAATGTTACAAATGCGTAAATGAGCACACTAACCCCAGTTAAATACCTTAAGCTAGCTACAATAATAATTTAAAGCAAATCTCTTTAATTACTGATTAATCGTATAAAAGAAACTACCTATTTAAATTTCTATATCTCTAATGTGTACGTTTAATCATAATTTTAAATTTAATACTTAGGATAACAAACCTCACTTACCTCGCGCAAGGCACGCAAATCGAGGAAGTCCTCCAAAACTCTCGACACGCATCCCAATGAAAGGCAAGCCCCACGAATCCACACATGATGCTCACCTAACCATGGCTAAGGCAAGACGAGAGTTATATGACCACTAAATCCGAATTCAAAAGATGAAGGAGCATACTCAACCTTGCAAATTCCAAAGGAGATGAACCTTGCCCTAAGCGATGTTGTACCTGCAAATCTCCTGCACCCATGAATTCATACAAGCATGCATATACAAATACATATTCAATGAAGACGTTAGCTCAAGATTTATCACAAGGGTTAAGAAACAATTACATTTACACGAGAATCGATGCAAAAGCACAATAATAAGTATGCACAATTTATTTATATTATCTAAACTACACATTACATATCAGTTAATCTACCATTCAAGAGTGCCACATAGGAGGTCAATCAAGGTTAAACGGGTTTTAAAATTCCGACTAGGGTATGGGCATTACAAATGCATATCATATCATATGTCACAATAATATTGGAGTACAAAATCAGACTGTCTGTCCTAAGTATGGCCCGCAGGCTGACTACAAAATGTCAAAATACATAATGTCCACTGTCTGTCATAAGGAGCATGTGCCTCTGTCACTGGGTGCTCCCTCTATCCTCCTCATCCCTGCCATGTCTCAAGGATGATGTCCCTCCTATCCCAAGTAGTCAGGTCGATTCTCCCCGTGTGATCAATGGACATTATCGACTCTGCATCACAATTGCGGCATATTTTCTCAGTTTTAGGGTTTGCTCCTATGGGTTGCATTTCCTCATTTTCATGTCCACCTCAGGGTGTTTTTCATCCATTCTGACCTATCCTACCCTTATCCCCCCTTTTCGGATCATTTGCGTATTGTTTTGGACCAAAATTGAGTTCCCAATGCACAACTGCGCTTGTGTCAAGGAACCTGCACTTGTGTCATGTAACCTGCGCCTGTGTAGCATACACAAGCGTAGAAGACCTTACACAAGCGCAGAAGACACTACACAAGCGCAGAAGTCAGTTTCTGCATCCCCTATGGGCCCCGCAATGCCCCGCAAGCGATCAAAATTCTTGAAATTGAAAACATGGGTTTTTGAGATCCATACCGTTGCTCCCGCGTCGTCCGGTCATCTAAATGTGCATACATGTTCTCCAAGGTGATCCGCCATTGGAATGTTCGCCATCTCTCTGCAAGTGTCCTTGTCCAGAGCAACAAATCCTCCTCCTTGTCTAGTGCAAATGAGCAATTTTCCATCTCTTGGTCTCATTTATAGCTCTTTGTCATTACATAGATGGACGTGCACCCTCTCCATCTTATGTTGGTCACGGTCTTTTGCATCTTCAATTACTTGTCCTTCATGCATTTGCTCTCCGATTGTCAGTCCGTTCGATCCTATCATTTTTATCGATCAATTGGCCTCTTTTCTGTATGTTTCCGACCAATTCCTCGAGGGGGCATGCATATGTCATTATTATTGTCTGGGGCATTTTCATTATTGTTCTTTGAAACAACGCTTAAAATCGCATTGTCTCAAAGAGGGGCAAAATGTAGACACCTAAAAATGGTCAACGCTTGCGAGGTCATACTTTAACATTTGCACATTGCCTCATTTTAGGTTTTTGCGTCACATTAACATTTCTCCTATGTCACGCACTTGGTTTTTATCATTTGCGAACATCGAGTCATTCTTCTACATTCTTCCTTTATCTCGCTCTCGAATTTGGTCTTGTCGACAACACTATCCAGTCATGATTTTAATCGATCTTATCCTATTGCATCAATGTGCATGCTCATTTGTTATCATTTTGGACATCGTCAATCCTAATTAGGGTTTTGTCCTCTTATTAATCTTATCATCAATCTTATCATTTTGGACATCGTCAATCCTAATTAGGGTTTTGTCCTCTTATCGATTTGTCATCAATCTTGTCATTTTAACGATCGATTTGTCATCGATCGTTGTCATGTTCGATCTTGTCATTTTGCGATCGATTTGTCATCGATCGTGGTCATTTTCAATCTTGTCGTCTTGCAATCTATTTTGTTATCGATCCTTGTTCTCTTGTCAATTTTGTCATTTTGCGATCATTTCGCTATCGATCGTTGTCTGTCTCAATTATGTCAATTTGGATCAATTTGTCATTGTTCCTCGTCAATTGGCGCATTTTTCAGTCAAATCATTTATCACATTGGTCATTTATCAATCCAAAATCAAATCAAATCGAGTCAATTATATTTCAAGACCTAATTCGTCTTCTAGGGTTTTATGATTTATTCATTTAACCTAATTTGTCATTTCTTCCTCTAGGATTACTAAATTATTTATTAATCCTAGGTCTTCTCATTACAATTAAATCTTTATTTAATTGGCTAATTATTCTTCCTCTTGTAAATTAATTAATAAATGACAAATTATTAATTAATTTATCTAATTTCTTCTAGTTCCTAATTTCCTATTTTTCCATCAATTTCTAATTCCTAATTGTCATCAATTTCAATTTTCTAATTTTCTTAATTTCTAATTTCTTTTCCCTCCTATTTCATCTCCTAATTCTATGGGAATGACATTTCAATTTGTCATAAATTGTCATAATTGATAATCAATCAATTTTGACACAGAATGTGTCATAATTTGTCATCAATTATCAATCAATCAAATTGTGCATGGAAAGTGCATAATTTGTCATATTGATTTGCAATTTCCATTTGAATTGCATCATGCTAATCTTGTCATTTATCCAATTCTTCTATAAATTGGATGATTTTCAATCAAAGCTAATCCCGAATCCCTAATCAAACTATCGAACTTATGCTTCTAATACTCTTGATCAACAAACCAATATCAATCTTGCTTTCAATTGTATGTTGTGCACTTGTAGGTGAGATCCACAAATCCATTTGAAGAGGAAAGAAGAACAATGGAGCCGCATGGAAGAAGCATCCAAATCGTCATCTGGTTTGCATGAATATTTGCTTTTGAATGCTTTGTTTTTATGTCTCTATTGAGTGTGCTTAGGATTAGATCATTGCAATGTGTGTTTGGGATTGAGTTAATAATGAATAATATGTCCTTTTATATATTGCTTTGATGATTCCTAATTCCGATGCTACAGGACCTATCATATAATGTACTCTTGGGAAGACCCTGGATAGATGATTTGCAAGTTGTCTTATCAACATACCACCAGTCTATAAAATTTCTCTATAATGGGCAAGAAATCACACTATCTGCAAATTCAAATCCATTTCAATATTGCGGCAATCTAAAAATGACCCAAGAAGTCATTGTTCCACATAACAGGGAGGTATCATCTTTGATCACACAATCCAAGGAATAATCATTTGCCTCTATTCTATCAAGTATGGAGAAACAAATACAGCTAAGAGACCAAGGGAATAGAGAGTGTTCAATATCACAATTACCACTCTCTCCTAAATCCTTTGGAAAACCATCAAACTCTAAACAACAACCAATTGTGAAACATCTTCTGATATTTGATGGAGCATTTGTTAGTGCTAGAACCTTATCAGAGGAGGCAGAAGACAAAGATGTGCTACAATGGCTATACAAGGATGAAGAAGTTCAACAAAAGATCAACAATGTCAGAATACCTACAGAAAAATATGGAAAAGGATTTAACATTCTTAGAAGAATGGGATATACCGGAACAGGTCCTATAGAAAAAAGAAAAGAAGGTATCTCAGAACCTATTCAACCTTACACTCAGTAGACCAATGACAAAACAGGCTTAGGGTATGGACAAGTTACTTTTCCAGAAGACACATCTTTTAGTCAACAACAAGAGGAATATGAAAATGGACAAGAACAACTGGAAATTGAAAGGGAAGAAAAATTAGCTAAGCAACAAGCACAAGCAAACACAAAATGGCAAAAGAAGAAAGCTTCAAATCAACAAGAGAAACAAACTAAAAACATCTCTCAAGAAGCATTAAATCTCAATCAAAACAAGAAAGAAGCTAATATAAGTCCAGGAGAACTCATAGAAATGTTGACAAAACTCAATCTCAATCCTGAAGAGGTTGAATATGAAAGAAGAAAAAGTATAGTCAGAAATGCAGAAGAAATGCTATATGACCAAATCTGTAGGTTGCAAGCTGCAAGTGATATAGATTCTAATGAATGGGAATGGGATTCCTATCACTCTGAAGAATCAACTGAATAAAATTGCTTTGAAGAAGATGTCGGAGTCGATGTAGTTCCCACGTATGTTGGACAAACATCAGGAACTAGTTCACTTGAATTAGAATCACATTTGGCTAACTTGGACTTAACCGAGGACGATCAGGAATTTCTTACATGAGGTCATTCTAATGAGAGTACCATTCTAAACATTGACATACATATTGAAAACTTTGATACATCCATCATGACCCTTGATATCCTTGAAACATACCAACCTGAAGATCCCTTACCTCTAATCCACCCCGAGCTTATTGATGCGGAAAATGAAGGACATACCGCCATTGATACCTTTCCAAATGACCATGCCATATCTATATATATTAACGCAATCGAACCCATAACAACTCTCACCGGGAATGTCAACAACACATCTTCCAATCAAGTGGGTGCCAAATCTCCTAGTTGCAAAAGTGAAAATAAAGAATAGAATATCAAGTCTAATGTTGAAAACCATTTATTGGCAACATTACATCCGAAAAAAGGTAAAAAGAAAGGACGCATCTAACAGTGAAAACCTCCTCGAGGTGCCAGAAAATGGGAGATTTGACACTTTACCTGAGAACTATCAAGAAAGATCATCCATTTTGATCGAACCAACAGAGGCAGTTAACATTGGCACAACAGAACAACCAAATATTCTTCATCCAGCAACTTCTCTATCGGAGCAAGAAATGCAACAATATGTGGAATTTTTCAAACGATGGCAAACCAATTTTGCCTGGTCATATGCAGACATGCCAGGGTTAGATCCAGAGCTTATTATGCATCACTTGAATGTTAGTCCAAGAGACAAACCAGTCAAATAGAAGTTAAGGAAAATGCATCCGCATATCGCTCTCTTAGTCAAAGCAGAACTAAAAAAATTACTAGATGTAGGATTCATCAGACCTATAGCATATCCTCAATGGATATCCAACATCATTCTTGTTTCAAAACTAGATAAAAGCATCAAAATATGCACAGACTTCAGAGATCTTAATATCGCATGTCCAAAGGATGACTTTCCTTTGCCTAACATTGACATCATTGTAGATTTAACTGCTGGACACTCCATGTTTTCTCTAATGGATGGTTTTTTTGGATACAATCAGATCAAAATAGCACCTGAAGATCAAGAAAAGATAGCTTTCACATGTCCATGGGGTACTTTTTGCTGGAAGGTCATGCCTTTTGGATTAAAGAACGCAGGTGCTACATATCAAAGAGTTATGACAACTATATTTCATGACATGATGCATACATTCATGGAAGACTATGTGGATTACATATTAGCTAAATCCTACAACAGAGAAGAACATATAGAGATACTGGAAAAGATCTTTGATAGGTTAGAACAATACAAGCTAAGGCTAAACCCTAAGAAATGTGCCTTTGGTGTTACTTCAGGAAAGCTATTGGGATACATTGTTTCAGCTAGAGGAATCAAAGTAGATCCAGCTAAGGTAAAAGCAATCATGGAAATGGCATCTCCCAAGAATATCAGTCAACTGAGATCACTACAAGGAAGACTCCAATCAATCAGAAGATTTGTTTCTCAATTAGAAAATAAATGTCAACCATTCACACATCTATTACACAAATATGTTAATTTGAAGTGGGACCATCAATGTGAAGAAGCATTCAACAAGATCAAGGCATATCTCATGCAACCACCTGTTACAATGTCACCAATTCTAGGAAAGCCATTATTACTTTATGTATCAACTACCAAAGCATCATTGGGAGTTTTGCTCACACAACAGGATAAGGAAGGAAAAGAATGAGCCATCTACTATATCAGCAGAACACTAGTGGGATATGAGATCAACTATTCATCAATAGAAAAAGAATGCTTGGCAATAGTTTTGGCTTCTCAAAAACTATGACACTGTCTACTATCTCACTCCATCAAGTTGATAGCTAAAATTGATCCTCTAAAATATTTACTCAGTAAAGCAACATTGACAGGATGGATAGCAAAATGGATCATGATTCTAAGCGAGTTTGATATCGAATATGTTGACAGAAAAGCTATCAAAGGACAAGTCATTGCAAATCAACTAGCAAAGGCACCACTTCAAGATGGCCATCCTTTACAAATTGAATTTATTGATGCTGATATCCTAACAGTTACAACAAAATCATGGCAACTATACTTTGATGGTTCATATACGTAGCACAGATCAGGAGCAGGCATTCTATTCATCACACCACAAGGTCATACCATCCCAAAAGCATACAAATTAAGCTTTCCATGCACGAATAATACCGTAGAGTATGAAGCTTTGGTTACAAGTATCAAAATGGTTGTAGAATGGAACATTAAACAACTTCAAGTCTTTGGAGACTCTCGGCTCATCATCAATCAAATTAATGATGACTATCAAACAAAAGATGACAAACTCATTCCTTATAAAAATATGGTTGAGGATATCAAGAAATACTTTGAAGAAATAACTTTACAACATATTCCATGAAACGACAACAAAGTAGCAGATGCCATGGCTACACTTGCTTCTCTATTACAGACATAGGAAAATCAACAGCCTTATGAATTCCTGGTAGAAGAGTTGTTTCATCCCGCCTTTAATTGTCTTGATTCCCAAACCATCTATTAACTTATTGGACATGATTCCTCTCGCTATGGCCAAACTTACACATACCTAAAAGACAATACCTTACCTCCTAACTTATCGAAAAACCAAAAGAGAAACTTTATTCGCCAATCCTCCAATTTTACTCTCGGCATGGATACCCTGTTTAAACGAGGTCTAGACGGTACTCTCTTAAGATGTCTCAAACAAGAAGAATCTTAGAAGGCCTTACATGAAGTTCATAATGGCATTTGAAGAACTCATTCAAGTGGTCTTACCCTTTCAAAAAAACTCATACACTTGGGCTATTATTGGCCAACCATGGAACAAGATTCTTTTCAAATAGCTCAAACATGCAAACAATGTCAAATCCATGGGAATTTGATTCATGCACCACCACAAGAACTTCATGCTTTAGCAACATCTTGGCCTTTTTGTCAATGGGTTCTTGATCTACTAGGAAAGATAAATCCTTCTTCATCTAATGGTCACAAATTCATCCTGGTAGCTACAGAATATTTTACAAAATAGATTGAAGTAGTACCTCTCACAAACATCACAGGAAAACAAATTGTTGCAT
Organism: Cryptomeria japonica; assembly: GCF_030272615.1. NCBI lineage: Eukaryota > Viridiplantae > Streptophyta > Pinopsida > Cupressales > Cupressaceae > Cryptomeria > Cryptomeria japonica. Next base: position 349,448,292 of record NC_081415.1, on the reverse strand, counting down.
TAATTTTGAATTGCATCATCGGCCACTATGGAATACCAATGACAATTATCATGGATAATGGCCCACCATTCAAAAATCAGGATGTACAAGAGCTATGTGAGAAGTTTAAAATCCAACACAGATTATCCACACCATATTATCCAAAGGGAAATGGGCAGGCAGAAGCATCTAACAAAACTATTCTGAAAATCCTTAAAAAGATAGTGAACGATGCTAGGAAAGATTGGCATATTCAACTGAACCCTGCTCTCTGGGCCTACTGCACCAGTATCCGCACACTAATAGGTGCCACACCTTTCTCTCTTGTGTACGGATCAGAAGCCATATCGTCAATCGAAGTAGAGATGCCATCTCTACATGTATCACCAAAAGGTCTCATCCCAGATGAAGAACAACGAATGTCTAGATTACAAGAGTTAGAACTAATCCATGAATGAAGACAAAATGCCTTTGATCATCTAAAGGTATATCAGCAAATAATGTGTCGGAGCTATCATCACAAGGTTAAACCACGAGTATTTCAAGTGGGACAACTAGTGCTAAAAGAAAATCCACGCAGCTAGGCAGATCGAGAAAAGAAAGGAAAGTTTGAACCAAACTGTTTAGGTCCATTTGTGGTCACAATAGTATTTGGATCAGGAGCATACCAGCTATCAACACAGGATGGAGATCAACTTGAAGAACCCATCAATAGCATGCACCTGAAGAAATTTTGTCTGAAAAATCAAAAAAATCGAAAACAATGAAAAATTAGAAAAAAATCAAAAACAGTGAAAAATCCAAAAACAAAAACAAAAAAGTGAAAAAAGCAGAAAATCCAAAAAAAATCAAACATGAGAAAAAGTGCAATAAAAACAGATGGTGAAAATCTGGCAAACAAGCGTTATCTATCTGCTAGCTCTTCCATCTATTAGTTCATGCATCTTTCCACTTGCATTCATTTTCCATCAGCACTATCCATATCCATCATAAGCATTTGTACATGCTCAGGCATCGCAGCTACTCTCTCACCATGGTTTGGATCATTCGATATATCATAACGACTTTGTTTCTAGGCTTGGGGAAAAATCTTGCACTTAGCTAGGGGAAAAACTCTTGATCATTTTGAGATTAATCAAACAGGTAGAACAAACAGTTAGACAACTCTTATCAAGCGAAAACTGAGACACATCCAACATAGAACATGAGATCAAACTATCAACTATCAAGCTATTGCAAAATCAATCTAAGCACATCACACACTTTTCAGTGGATGATATATTTTTGGATAATTATTTTAACATGATTGTTCAACTTTTCTATATTGATTTTTGCTATCATGATTTCTGAGTGACTCCAGGATGTCATTGACTAGAGGAACAAGGAAGGAACGTGATATTTTTCTTGTCTGCTGAATGAAAATTAATCATTAATATGTGCAAATTTATCTCGGGACATGATCATCAGAATATCACTGAAGACATTTACGATTTGCGTATTGAAATGATTAATACTGCCTGTTTGACGCAAGCAACACTCAGGTCATCTCGGTTCAATTATACCTCGATGCTTTTGCTAATTTTCTATATCAAAATCCAGGAAAGAAGTGCTCAGTTCATCATGGTTTAATTATACCATCGATGTTTGCACTCACTTCCCACATTTCAAAAAGCTCAATGATGACAAAAACGCAATAATCCAGTGACTAGTCCAATCATAATTTGCATCTCATTGCATTTTAGCTTGCATTTCATTCTTGCATGGGATCCTACAAGATCCGTTTATCCAAGGTTAATTCTATCGTAGTAATCATAAAAGCATCATCACAAGTGTATACACAATCAGACTAATGACTCATATCTCTCCAGATATTGTTGACCCAGCGAAAATCTTATGCTATCTCCCTCAACAGAATCAACAATCAGCATATCCAAATACTTCTACAACTTGATATCAACAAACTGTCAGTTCTTTATCTAATCAACCTTATCAAATCAAATCAATCAATCAAACCTAAATCAATTCTATCATGTCTTATACAGGATGAATCCTTCCTGAAACTAGACGATCTGATTCTGATTCATGTCTTATACAGGATGTATCCTTCCTGAAACCAAACGTTCTGATCATGTCTTATACAGGATGAATCCTTCCTGAAACTAGACACTTTGATCATCATTGTCTTATACAGGATGAATCCTTCATGAAACCAGACTGAATTTCGATCTTATCAATCTAAGAAATCAAGCTAATCGAAGAACTCGCACTTTCATCAAACCATAATTGCAGAGATCAAATCAAATCTATTGAGATATCAATTTTGCAAAAACTCCAAGGATCAATTATCTCAATTGATCTCCCGAGGGAGCATCATCGTACCAGAATTTAGCAATCAAGAGCTGGGGCATCCTATTAAATTAATATCAGCATCAAAATAAGATTATTTTTTGAAACAATGCGTCATCACACCTCTCTTCAAAGAGGGGCAAAATGTATACACCTAAAAATAGTCTGAAGATAATTAATTAAATAAGCAATTATTTAATTAGTCTCCCTCACCAATTTAATTGAATTCACTAAGCAATTTGATTAAATTTCCCCTTTCATCTACTTATTAATAAACCTAATGATTTATTTAATAGGTTCATTTCAATAATCCACTTTAATTAATTAATTCCCCCCATCAAATTCATCATCAAATTCATTTCTTCTAAATCCCCTAATTAATTAAAACAAATCAATTTATGAGTTGTTGAGATTAATTAGCCTTTTCCTATTATTTGAATTTTTAAATTCAAATTCTCCTAACTTTTAACCACCTAATCTAACCCATTCTAAACCTAACCCATTCCATTTACCCATGTCCCCTTTCCTTGAACACTTTGCCCTCTCATGAGAAAAGCTTTGTGACACTTGTCACTAAGTGTTCCCTTTCATCTAACCTCTTCTAGAAGCTTCTTGACACTTGTCACCATGGAGATGACATTGTTCCCTTTCATCCAACCTCTTCTCCTACCTACCACCAATTGTCCCCTTTCATCCAACCTCTTCTCAACCCACCTCCAATTTAACCATTGATATCTTCAAATCAAATCTCAATCGTTGATTCATGCCACATCATCCCTAGCCTTGGAAAATCCTATAAATAGACCTCATTTTGGAGCACAAAGGGTCCCAATTTCATATCATTTTGTATTTTGATTGATTCATCTCATTTACATTCAAGCATTATTACTAGAGGCATCTAGCTTATAGTTTATCATTTCAAGCATTGTTATCATGTTCAAATCTTAGCTTAATTGCATCTTCATTCTAGCCTATTTTCTAGAATTATCATTAAATCATGTAGCTTAATCATGCTATCATTGCTAGATCATGCATCTTCATCATTTAAATCCTCCATTTAAGTGTAGTCAAGTCACTGGAGTTTGCATACCAAGATCTGAGAGCAAAATTCATACTCGCATTTAGTAGGAGGCGATAGATTGCTTAGCTATGGTTTTGTCTTTCTTTGATTTAATTCACTAACCATTGCTTGTAATGATTTATTGAGTGCATTGTGTTTGTAGGTACAGGTACACTTCACAGGCACGACAAGAATTGCATTGCATATCATCCTAGATTTTAGCATTGAATCATATCATTCTCGTTTCTTGAGTTGTCACTTTGTAAATATCATGCATCTGAGAGCCATCATATGAACACGTGAGGTCCTCAAGAATAGAGAGCAATGAGGCAATTTGAGGGAAGGACAAGAGGAGAAAGGAATTAAAAATTCCTAGGGAAGGACAAAGGGGATTAAAAATTCCAAGAAAAGAGGGGGCATTTTTTATATAAAGAATAAAAGGAATTAAAAATTCCTTGGGAAGAGAGGGAATGGGAAGACTCAAGGAATTCAAAATTATTTGGATAGACAAAAATGGATGGCATTTAAGGTTGGGAGGTGAGATGGGAAAGCTATTTATGGCAAAAATTTGACCACCTCCTAATCATGGTGATTAGAGATGTGAAAATGATTAGTGGGAGAATTAGGTGGGATAATGGAGGATTAAGAGGGAAAGTGGATGAATTGGGAGGATGGTCAAATGAATTAGTGGGAGAATTAGGAGAGAGGATGAGTGGAGGAATTTAAAGTTGAGGGAAATAATGATTATGATTAGGCTTGGATTAATTAGGTGAAGTAATTTAAAGTTGGAGAGAGGATTGATTACGATGCAAATGATTAGTGGGAGAATTAGGAGAGAGGATGAGTGGAGGAATTTAAAGTTGAGGGAAATAATGATTATGATTAGGCTTGGATTAATTAGGTGAAGTAATAGGGATTAAGAGTGTGATTTGCAAGAACTACGATATTAGTTTAATTAATAATGAATTAATTAAGTAATCAAGATTAGGAGATAATGTTGAATAAATTGGCTAAAGTTTGAAACTGAATTAATTTTAGAAGAATTGGATATAATTAATTTAGTAAATTAGTTATATGGCTAGAGTGACAAAATTAATTAAAATATAATTTAATTAATTTTGAGAAGAATGAATGTTAATATGATTAATAATGTGAAAAGGATAAATTAATAAATATTAATTACGCCAAAGGCATCTCTTTATTTGAAGTAGACAAGTTGAGTTTACAGATCAAAGGTTCCTAACATTCGAGAGGCGTACAAGACGATTCCAAACACAATCACTGTTGGATCCTGTCAGTTATTTTCTACTCAGTTGTTTTCCATTCTCTGTTCACCTTTTTGCCGCTTTTAATTTTCGTTCTCTATTCTCCGCCGTGCGTTTCTACTATTGGTTTTTCTTTGCACGATTCTTAACTATGGTGAGGCCTAACAGCCTTTTGTTAATGTAAAATAAATTTGTCAAGGTCGTGCAAGAACAAACAAACTTCCAACCAGCTTGATCTATAAATTAACATGTTGCTCATTTGCGAAACACTCTTATTAAAGTTTTTATTTCCCTTCACATACCTATGGAAGCTTATGGAAAGGCCATTTAAGTCGAAGTCATTTGGAATTTATTAGTCCATGTCACTCAGGGATATACCTATAAGCTCATAAACCTTATTAAATTTCTCTTTCAAAATAGTTTTAAAACATAATTTTTAGATTCATGCCATTGTAAACTAAGATTTTATTTTAAGCTTCCAAGGATAAGGTGCAAAATAAGTAAATATAATTTTATTGTGATCTTTCTATATTTTTATGTTAATTTTTTACATCTTAATAAATGTAGCTAAGTATATAATATTATTTTTATTATAAATTAACATTATCAATAATATTTATTGCAATATAATATATTAATATTAATATAGTTTAAATATATTTGTTATTTAACTTTATATATAATATTATAATATTATATTATAATTATATTTATTCTATATTTTATACATTATAAATTATTGGATATAATTATATAATATTTAATTTTGTTTTAATAAAGGGGCAAAAACTTTATTAATAATCAGAAACAAGCATTACATAAGAAAACCAGAGCCCCAAAGCTCCATAAGAGAAAAACAAACCAAACAAGATATCAACCAACTTCATAACTATCCATATCCTCAGCAAAGATCTTATGCAAGTCCTAACAGTAATCAAGTGAAAGATGCTCCCAACCCTCAACTTTCCAATCATCACCATGTTCCGAAGCCCACTTAGCCAAACAATCAGCTGCTCTATTTCATTCACGAGGAATGTGGATGAAAGACACCTTCTCCATCATAGCACTAATTTGCAAAATCTGGTGAACAGTCCCTACCAGCTGCCAATTAATCCCACTCACCTTCTTCTCAATCAACAGATTAACAATAATCTGTGAATCTGATTCGCAGATAACCTTACGCCACCCCAACTCATATGCACGCTCCAGGGCATACAAAATTGCTAATCCCTCCATAAAATTATTATCTTGTTTCCCTTTATGCACTGAAAAGAAGAAAACCACATCCCCCATACGATCCCTACCAACACCTCCAATCCTAGCGGGACCCAGATTACAATGAGAGGAGCCATCGGTGCTAATCTTAGTGGATTCATCCTGAGGGGGAAACCATCTTCCCACCCTTTGAACCTTCTTCATAGCATGTCTACCTCTCCTAACACAAGCTGAGATAGGAGACATCTCCTGCAAACCCAACCTACTCACAATATAAACCTCTCCTCTATCCAGAGGAAAATTCACCTCATATTTAGCTTCCACATCTCTTGGATCATTCCATTTATTCTATTCCACACTTGGTGAACTAACAGTCTGACTTCCCAAAAGATCCTCCTATTCCTCACTAGTCAGATCTGCCAAAGTATGAAAATGGGCCCAATGTGCCAGACAATATGGAGAAAAGAGGACAAAATAGGAGGCCTGCCCAAACTAATCCAAAACTCCACCAAAGAATTCACGTGAACGCAAGGGTGTTTCCACACCCCCCACTAGTAATGTCAAATCTGAATGAGAAAGGGAATCTGAAGAACAGGTGTGAAGAATCCTCCTCCCCATTACCACACAAAACATAGATGGAAGGACCATGAAACCTACACTTGCAAATATTGTCCTAGGTTAGACATCTATTCAAAGCCAAAGTCCAAGGAAAATAGTTACACTTCAACCAAGAGAATTTGTTCCAAACATATTTCCACCAGTGCACTTCCCTCCCCTCCAATCTACAGGACAATTGCTCTTGGTACCCACTGGCAATAGTAAAAACACCCTTAGGATTCGGGGACCAAGCAAGTTTATCCCTATCCTTAAGGGAACTATAGTTTCTACTAGCCAAAATGCCATGAAGCTTAGCACAGTCTTCCTCCATAACAACAACCAGCCATTCATTAGGAACCTTCCACTGCACCATCTCCAATTGCCCACACCTATAAACAGACTTAAATTCACTCACTCTAGACCACCTTGCCTCCGAGAACCTCTAGAAAAGATTCACTAAATTAGGAAACTAATCAATAATGGGAGGGTAGCCATCCCAAGAATCGAACCAAAAAAGCACCTCTATCCCCCTCTTATAGATCTAAAATAGTCCTTATTTTATTAGTGCAGCCCCTTTCTTGAGAGTACTCCAAATCGTAGATCCTTTTCCCACAAGCGGATATCTTTAGATTTCCTCCTTCAGGATCCTCTGCAAATACTTGTAAGACAAAATCCTAGCCCAACCTCAATCTTGTTCGACACACCACCTCCAATACAATTTTTCCACCAAAGCCTCACTAAATAAAGTAGATTGCCTTAATCCAAGCCCACCTAACTGTTTCGGGTTGCACACCAAGTCCCATTTGACAAGACTCCATTTATAGGAGGATAGGTTGCCTACCCATAAGAATTTCCTTGCCAAAGAATCCAATTCCTTCACAAACCACTTTGAAGCCACTGGGAGCATACACCTATAAATCGGAAGAGCATGAACCACCGACTGGATTAGTTGAACCCTCCCAGTAAAGGATAACAATATGTGTGTCCAATGTTAAACCTTCATATGAAATTTGTCCAAAATACCCTGCCAAGAGTCCCTGGGAGGATTACCAGTAGAGATAGGAATACCCAGGTAAGTCAAAGATAGAGAACTGGCCTGGAATCTCAAGATATGAGCAATCCTCAATTGAATAGTTCTAGGTGTGTTAAAGAAGAGAATGGAAGATTTATCCTCATGATCAATTGGCCAGAAGCAGCAAGATAGACATCCAAGACTTTATGCAGATTTATAGCTTCTCTGATCCTAGCTAGTCCCATCTGGGTCGTATCATCAACAAACTACAAATGGGACTGAGGAGGTATGTCATTACCCCAACTCCAACCATGAATAATACCTATTCCCACATTATACTTAATCAATCTCTCGATACCCTTAGCTAGAAGAATGAATAAGCACAGGAAAAGAGGGTCCCCCTAACGAAGACCCCTAGACACACCAAACAACTTAGTATGATCTCCATTAATTAGCACAAAGAATGAGGTAGATGAAACACAACTCATTACCCATTGGATCCATTCATCAGCAAAACCAAAGACCCTAAGAATCTTCTGGAGAAAGGACCAATGGACTCTATCATAAGCCTTTGCCATGTCTAGCTTGATAAACATAGCTTTTTCCATGGAAGCTGCCATAGAATGAATGGTCTCAAGAGCAATGACCACTCCATCCAAGATTTGATGACCCTCCACAAAATCACTCTGCTCCTTAGAAATGACACTCCCAAGCCAATTCTTCAACCTTTTTGTTGTCAGCTTAGAAATAATCTTATAAATCACATGACATAGAGATATAAGGCGAAACTGGCCTAACCAGTCAGCCCCATCACACTTGGGGATGAGAGCAATGAAAGTCGCATTCAAAGCCTAAAGCATCTGCTTATTCCTCTGGGACTCTTGGACCACCTCCAATAATTCCAATTTGATAATATCCTAGAATTATTGATAGAACTCAATCGGAAACCCATCCGATCCAGGAGCTTTCCCCTTCTTCATATGGAAAACAATCCTCTCAAGTTCGTCCAACAAAATAGGTCCCATAAGCTTCTCATTCATCTCCCTAGTAACTAGAGAAGGAATACAAGGAAGAACCTAATTTTCATCTTCCGATTCCCCCTAAGAATCCTCACTAAAAAGGGATTGGAAATACTACATAGACTCCCTATAAATATCCTACAAGGATAAACACTGCTCACCCCTATCATTAACCAAAACATAGATGGAATTCCCATGTCATATTTCTTTCACTAAATTCAAAAAGAACACAGTATTCTTATCCCCCGCTTGAAGCCAATCAATACAAGCTCTCTATTTCTAGTAGATTTCCTCCCTAGGCTCCCACTCCTCTAAATCCTTGACTGCCCTATCTTCCTCCCTAACCAAGGCTTCTGACATTCCATTCTCTCTTATCTCTCTGGTAATGTCATTTAAATCTAATTGAGTAGTTATCTTAGCATGAAAAATATTACCAAAACACTGACGATTCCACCATTTAAGCTTAAAACTAACAAATTGGAGTTGCTTGGAAAAAGTGTACATAGTAGTGCCAAAGGCTGACCTCCCTTTCTTCCACCACTTCACAACATGATCCTGCAAAGAAGAATCTCGTAGCCACATAAGCTAGAATTTGAATGAAGAAATGGGAGCGACCCGAGCAGAAGAAGACACTAATTTGATGGGTGACTCGAGCAGAAAAAGACACTAATTTGATGGGCTAGTGGTCCAAACCTCTCCAATTTAAAATCTTAGAGCATGTGGACCACCCCCCACCAACCCAAAAACTAGAAACCAGAAAGCGATCCAGCCTCTCCGCAATCCAAAACTCCCCTATTCTCTTGTTGTTCCAAGTGAAAAACCATTATCGGGCTTTATGTCAATAAGATTCAAGGTTAATATACTATCTCGAAGAAGGAAGGAAGAAGGCTCCAACCGCATAACACCACCCTTCTTCTCACTCAACTCTAAGATGGCATTCAAATCACCCACCATAATCCATAGATGGAAAGGAAAAAACCCATGCATAAAAGTAATATGAGACCACAATTTATGCTTACCATAGTGGGGGCATAAATGCAAGTAAGCAAGATATATTCCCCATTCTACATACTAGAAGCAACCTCAAATAAAGATGATCTGGAAGAAATGAATCCTCAAAGGGTTCCAAAGACAAGACACACCTCTAGAGGAGCCAAATGCCCCAATACACTGGCATTCGCCTCTCCCCTATAGCTTTGGCACTAGACCCAACATACTTTCCACAGATAATTTATTTTCCTGCAAGAAAATGACATCAGGTGAATGACTCCTTATCAATTCCCGAATAGCTTTTTGGCTAGGTCCATTGTTCAAGCCCCTCACATTCCATAATAGCATAATCATTTCTGGGGATTGGAAAATTGAGAATCCAGAGTCTTTACTGACCCTGACTCAACCAAATTCTTCCCCATCAATTTGATCTTATCCAAGTCCTTTCTGCCAATCTTCAAAATCTTCTCCATTGCTCCTTTTTTAATGTCTTTCTGAAGAATACCCAGATGTAAAGAGATCTTATTACTTTTAACCCCAACAGAGTCCAATTTTTGTGTTACAGGAGAAACATCCCCACCAGCCATCTTCACTTCAGCACTAGAGATGGGTCCCTCCTAAGCCACTACCTATTGATCTATCTCTAACTGTTGACTCCCAACCTCGTGTAGAACCTGGGTAGTATCTAAGTTCACACTATCAGGAATCAACCCTGTTGCACTATGATCCAAAGAAAGCATCCATGAATTCACCTCCTGTTGGCTAAGATCATCCAAGGCTTCAAATATATTAAAAGTATCCTCCTCATGTCTCTCCTGTGAAGACCTCTTTTGACCTCAGTTCCTATTCTTTGTCTTAAATAGGACAAAACCACCAGCACCACAGCCTCACCAGACATGGAAGCTTTTCCTTTATCAGCCCCATCAGGGTTACGAGAAGGTTGTCGAGGCTAATGCTCAGTCGGTTTAGACCTAGGGCACTTGCGCTGCAAATGACCATACTCATGACATAGACGGCACCAGAATGGTAAAGTCTCATAATCAAGCTATTGGACCCAAGAATAAGAGCCCGCACACATATCTATAGCAACTAGAAAAGTCTTACTAAGATCAATTTCAACACAAATACGAGCAAAAGTCATTACCTTTGTCCCCAAGATTTGCATTGAAGATCCAGCAGGCTTCCCAAGCAATGAAGCTAGCATTTGCAACACATCCTCCCAACAACATTCCACCAAAAAATGAGGTAATTGAACCCACACTAGGACCCGATTCGTTAGCTCCTCTGAAGGGTTAAATCTCACATGCCAAGGTTTGATGAACAACCCCACCTAGTTATAAAAATATGAGCCTCCCTCAAAGACCCTATTGTGATCATCCATGCAATTAAAAGTAACCATGAAGTAATTGTTAACCAATAGCATAATATCTATTTCCCCTTATGGCACCCAAGTCCTCTGAGCCCAATTCTCCAAAAACTGCAAAGAAACCCTCATCCCCAAAAATTTACAATATAACAAATGTTTTGAAAAATAATCAACATCTTCAGCAATCATCTCCGGTGAGATTACCAATTTCGGCCGCTCTCTGCATCTCTCAAGACAGCCATCAATCTTCGACATTCGAGAACCATTGGACATACCAACACTACTAGACCCTGAATCTGAAACAAAATCATTATTAACAAAGGTCTTGATACCTTAGGATGGGGATTTCAAACCCAAAGGTTCTCAAAAATCCAAGCCGAGAGAAGCCCCCGAGGCTTCCTCTCGAGAACTAGCCATCCCGTCCAACCTCAAAACCCACCCCTCAAGCAAAATTGGAAGAGCAAGCCCAACTCCCTTAAAAAACTCGCTACACTCTCCACTCAAATTCCATCGAGACCAGAGCCTAATCTTAAGCCCACCGCTCCCTGCAAAGACTACACAAAGTTGCTGAAAAAAAACCCGTGCAAAACACCCACCACTCAAACCCCCACCGTCGTGTTGCCTCCAATGCCAAAGGAACCTACACAAAATGACACCCCTCCCTACAGAAACAAATGCTACCCTCCCCCTTGTGCACAGCCAACACACCCCACTCACGAGCTAGCGCACGAATGCCCTAGCTCGGCTCCTGTGAATCCCGCACATGCATATTCTCCTTCTCCCATATTATATATAATTTTATGATATAATGTAAATATTAAATATATTTTAATATAAGACAATACAATATATTTAAATATATTTTTTCTTAAATTTTATTTATATAATATTATAATATAATTATATTTTTTATATTTTTTATAATTATTAAATATAAATATAATATATTATGTTATTTAAACAAGAAAACTTAAGAGTTTAAATTGAATCCCTTCTTTATTATTATCTCTCCTTCTCTCTCTATCTCTCCCTCCCTTGCTCCCCACTCTCTCTTCACATATATCTCTATCTCTCCCTCTTTTTCTCTCCCCCTCTATCTTCCTCTATTTCTCTTTCCGTCTTTATATCTCTCTCTCCATATCTATTTGTCTATATCTACTTTTCTCTATTTTTCTATCTCTCTATTTATCTCTCCTTCTCTCCTTTTGTATTTCCTTATATCTCAATCACTTTATCACTCTAATTTAACCATCTATATATCTCTTTATCTCTCCCTCTCTCCTCCTCTCTATTACTCCCTATCTCTCTCCATGTTTATCTCCCCCTCTACCCCTCTTCGTCCATCCATCACTATCCCTCTCTCTTCCTCTCCCTCTTCTTAGACCTCTATGTTTATGCCTCTCTATCTCTACATCTATATATTTCTTCTTCCATCTCCTCTTCTCTATCCCATTATCTCTCCATCTCTATATACCCCTATATCTATTCCTCTCTACCTCTCTATATCATTTCCTACATTTATCTTTATATTCCTATCTCTCCCTCACTATATATTTATATCTTTCATCTTTATCTATCTCTCTCCTCTCTATCTCATTATCTCTCCCTCTTTCTCTACATATTTTTAACATTTCACAAAGGGAGATTGTTGGCATTCCAGTAAGTTTTTTGGTATGAGGATATTGAGAAGGTTGTTGAAGATTGTGGATATAACTGAGAAAGGATGATTACTGTCTTAATAATATTATTTTATCATTGATGTCAAGCAATTAATTTTCTGATTCAGTATGATGTTGCCATATCTTAATGAGTATGATTTGATAAGTATAAAGATGTCGGTAAGTGACACAAAAAGAATGAAAATGAAGGGGAGTAATAAGTTATTCAATGGGAAACTACTACCAAGTTAGACAATGATGAGATTTTGTTGTTTTGATTGTTTTGATATCCTATATATGAGTATTCGAAGACTGAACAAGAAGGAGAAAAGATTTGAAGCTATAGAATTAGTTAAGGTTTGATACTGTTCTATGTTACCGAGCAAGATGCTAGTCGGTAAACCCTAAGGTTATCGCTATCAGTTAAAGAAGGCAGAATATCTACCGAATGAGGTTCAGTATTTACCGAGTAACAACCGAGTAATAACATAATGCATTGGATGGATAAAAGCATTATTAAATGAAAGATGCCAATGAGCTGGAGATGTATAGATGATTGGTATGTTGTGAAAGAAGTTTGTTGAAGATCTACGACAACGAAATTACAGGAGTTAGATCTACAACACAGATTGAACGGTCATAACCTAGCACAAGTTCCAAGGAAGGAATACAAGTTCCAAGGTGAGATAAAACATTTTCAGATCGAAAGATACAATGAACCTAGTCAAGTTTAAAGATCTGATGGCTAAGATTGATCATGGGAAATGTGATCAAGGAGATTAAGCGGTGAGGAATTGTTTATAAATAAGAAATTGTTGATGAACAATGTATGCGGGAAAATAGAAAGAACAGTGATACCACAGTAGTGATCACCAAGCACAGAAGATTGAATAGCTGATTAAAGAACAAATTGAGAAGCCCAACAAGGAATAAGATAAGTCTTATGACAAGATTATCTTGAGTACATTGAGCACATAGAATCTGCTTTAGCATTTCAGATGTGAAGTTGCAGATATATTTTATACTATTATTTATTTTGTAAGTGACAGGAAATCTCTTAACCGAGTGGACCTAACAGTCTTATTTGTAAATCCTCTAGCAAGGTAACATTTTGAATGAGTGGTTGAAATCCTTTGACAAGGTCACTTCTAACAAAGTGCAAGACTCTAACAAGTCTGAGGGAAATCCCTTAACTGGCTCACATCTAGCAATGTGTTTATGTAATCTGTAATAGGATTGGCTTTTAACCGAGCATATGCTAGAAGGGTATATTTCTTAGTGGGTCCAAAATCCCACAGTGGTTTTTCCCTATTTGGGTTTCCATGTTAAATCTGGTGTTAAATGTGTTATGATGTTTTAAGTGTATCTGTTTATGAGTTTGAATGATTTACAGTCATAGTTGCATAGCAGTAAAGGCTACAGAGGTTGAATCTGATAAATATATTACATAGTGAGTTTTTTATGATTCACCCCCCCCTCTCATCTTATTAACACATATCCCTCTGCTTATCGCTCTCTCTCTTTCTATCCTTCTCTCTCCATCCCTCCCTATTGCAAATATAACATGAGCCTATTGATAATGGAGCCTAATCAACTTCCTGATTCAAAGGAGTTGTTTCAATTATGTTTTAGTCATTTTCTTAGAATTTTGTTGTAAAAATAATATCATTTTCTAAATGGTTTACCTATTGACCTTCCACACCTTTTCGGTGTACCCATTGGACCCCAAGGTACAATTTCTAGTTTAATTAATTTTAGACATCTATATTTTGCCCCTCTTTTATGTGGTGACAAGGATTGATGACGGGTAAAAGAAGAAAAGGGATGCCTCAATGAAAAAAATGAAGCGTCATAGGTGAGATATGGGTAAGGGATGCCCCCTCAATAATTTAATCAAAAAATTTTAATTTGTGAGAAAATTATGGAAAAAGAAGAAAATGACGAAAAAAGCAAGAAAAAAGGGAAGAGGAAAGAAGAATGGAAGGAGGGGACAGAGAAAATGAGAAAAGAAGCAGAGAAAGGGTGATGAAAGGGAAAAGGAAGAGCATATATAAGAGACACAAAGCCCATGGAAGGGCCATTTTCACACACCCAATTAGAGAAAAAGGAGCCCAATAGCAGAGTGATCAAAGATGGTGTGGATCCCACAATATGAGCACCATGGAAAGTGGGTCAGACTACTCCAACGGTTGCTTGAGTATGGGCCACTAGTATGTACCCCTAATCCCACTTCTGATTTTAGTAGGCAAGCATTAATTAGGGTAAATAATAAGGTAAAAAATGTTTCAGTCACTTGTTCAACATCTATGCCTATGGATTGATGTCATTATGGTGGTGCATCATCTGTGCAAACAATGGGGCGCATGTGTTGGGGGCCAGCTGTAAATCAGTGTCTACACTATACAAGGAAAGGGGGGAGGGAAAGAAGACTGTGTAATGATGTTTATGCCCTATAAAATTGCACAAGTGTCACAGTTTCAACATCTCCACTAAGGGAAATGTCATCTCCATAGGGAGCAGATATGTGTAATGCCCGCCAAAATACCCTAGAGAAAACTAAGTAAATAACTAGGAAATAGAGATTTTTTTTTTTAAACATCCATAATAACGCGTGTAACTCACATGAATACTAACATACTAATATGATATCCAATAAATACATCATCTAAGAATGATATCAATGGTACATACACTCTCTAGGAATAAGCATAATCCACTCTAAACAAATTCATAAGAACATAAGTACGCAATCAAAAATAATCATCATCAAATAGATTAACCTTTCCGTAGGGTATATCTCAACACCATTACTTGACATAACATTAAGAATATGAACAACATTATACAATTCAATCACATTCTCCCTAATAATCATTTCATTTTAAGTGTCATAAAGAGCATCCATTATACTTTCCAATATGAATACACAAAAGCAACCCAACTTACTTCTAAGCTATTGGTTCATTTTAGTGCATCAAATCCAAATGTTCCTATCACTTATTCCCAACCAATGAATAACCATTTAAATTTCCAAAAGATAACATTTCTAAAGCATAATCTTTTCTCATACTCTAAACCAATATTCTCATTTGAAATCATAAAGTACACATATTACTAATCCAAACAGCATCTTCTATTTAACCATAAATCTCAACCTCTAATTAAATGAATAATGAACATTCAAGATACATCATATGTCTATCAAGAGTGAAGAAATATATTTAACTACGAGAGTCATATCCTCTAGTTACTATATCAATATCCAAATTACATATGATTACAATGATGTCTTCTAATTAGAAAAATGCGTGACCACCTGCTCCAAGAATCCAAGAAAGATGAAGAGAAAAGAATCCACATCCATGCGCTTGAACATCCAATGAAGAGAATAACATCCCAATGGAAGAATCCATCAAACCACCTGACTGTGTGGAACCATAAGGAACCACCCCCTATACTCTGAATAATGATGCAAGATCCCACACACACTCTAGATCTAGGTTGACACCTAACAACCAAAGGACATAACCATAACAACGACAATAGAAAAGTAACTTGAATAACACTAAACCAACATCACATCACAAGGCTAAAACAAAAGCATAAGACTTCCAAAGGCTTCACAACAAATCAAGGCATAAGTAACTAGGACCTACATGTAGGGAAGAGTGTCATCACATGTTATCACCACATTAAAACAAAGGGAGATCCTAGGATCTATATTCTGACACCCGTGATACTCATCCAAAACCGTCTCAACCTTTCATTAAATCAAGGGAGTTTGATTTTCCTAGATCACTAAGGCCTTCACAAAGCTCATCCTAAGTTTGTACTAGCACTCCAGGGCCATGAGTTGGGACACCACAAATCCATTTCTTATCTTATTAATGTGAATCACTAGTTCCCATCCCACCTAGGATTAATTTATTTAGTTATCACTTCATTATATAAAAAAACACCCAATAAGATTTCTTGGCGGTCTAGACACCAACACCTATCTCTAGGAGTTCTTAGCAGTCTATTCCTTATGATGCCAACACTCACTTGGAAGCCCATTCCCCCTATCATGTTCCTAGACCTTAGGGTAATAACAATTACATAGACATAAACAAGGGCTCTCAAATAAACATAACCCGGTTATCCAAGATTCTCTATATCAAATGATAATCTAAATAAATGCATATCAAATGCCAAATAATTCAGCCTCTCAAAGGAAAACATAAAAAATCATAATAGGGAAAAAAAAAAAGTGTAGCGGACTATTTTGCAAATATTGGAGTTGGGGCCCTTGAAAAGATTACATGGCATGAAGGGGAGCATCTTGATGAAGATGTTAAGGGATTAATTAGGCTGGATTATATCGCCAGCAGTGAACTTAGGGTTTAATGATGTCCTTCATCATTACTAATTCAGTGCCGCATTTTTTTCCATGAATATCAGTCATGTGAGGCATGCAAAGGACAACTCCTAAGAGAAAGGCATTTATTATCTTTCTAGAGATTTCTTTTTGCATGCTTTTTGGGTGCATTTGGATTTAATGTGCGAGAATTGCCATTTTAAGTCCATTCGCAGGGTGAAGTGTGACTCTGAGATGACGATTTGCAAACAGAATCTGTGTATAGGAAGATTTGAGAGTGGATCCCATGGATTGTATAGTGTGGAAGAATAATACTACCATCTAGATGATCCTGGAAAAAAGGTGGTTTCACCACCTATATTGAGAAACTACATGGGGACAAAGCCAAAATCACCAGACTCATTGTGAATAATTCCAACAAAGGTTCTATTTCTTTGTTTGGTAGGGACTTCAAGATCAATGAGGATCTCATTGCTCAAATCAATGGGCTTTCAACTGATGGTGTGAAATTTTACAAAGATAAGAATTTTTTTGAGAATGTTGTGAAGCTTTTCCCCAAGGAGGATAAGGAAAAGCGGAATTTAGTCAGAGACGAGTCAACCAGCTACAACACGGCAAAGATTAAGACAATCTGGGCTAATCTACTGAATATTTTGATGGAATATGTAACTTTGGATGGAAGATATACTAGTGCTTTCGCATACCATTTTGCCCTACTCAACCACTTTAGACACAACGTGAATATTTCTTTCCCTTTCTTTATTTCCAACTCTTTAAAGGATAGTTTAGCCGGCCATAAAAAGGATCCTATTAAGTATCTTGTGTTGCATGTTGGTCTTATCTTGTTAATATTTGAACATGTTAAAGCCATATTGCCTACGCCCTCCTCCCCTCTTGAGGTTAATTCTAACTCTGAGAAGACCTAGTCCCAAGAGGATGATTTCTATATTGACTCAGAGGATAAGTATTTTTCCCCCAAGTTGGATCCTGAGAAAAATAAGGGGAAAGATACTCAAAGAAAAGCTCTCTCTCCCTTGGCCTCTTCTGAATCACATCCTATTCACAACCCTGAGACTCACCAACCCTTCCCTAATAGCCTTGATCCTTCTTTCAATTTTCTCAGCTCTAATAAGGAGGTGATCACTAATGTGTTGGCTTTAGCCTGGTATGGGATCATTGATATGTTCAAGATCTTCAAATGGATATTCCATGAGATTAAGGATGTGCAATTGAAGCAGAGGGTGAGTAGCAACAATATTGACATGATGAAAGACAAATCCATGCAATTGGAGAAGTCTCAAATTGTGGATGAGCCTAGCCCTAGATCTTTGAAAGACAAGGCTTCAATTATTGATTGCATCAAATCTACTATGAAAGCTTTTGATGATTTCAAAAAGGGCTATGAGACCAGGATGGTCGTGCAGGAAGATCAAGTTAAAAGAATCAAGGAAGCCACTAATAATGTGGTTAATAATAGTCGTGGAGTGTTAAGTGCCATTGTTGATAGCTTTAAAAACATGATAAGTAGTCTTGAGGACCAGTTTGAATTGAAGGAGGGTGTGGAGAGTAATACTTTTGACCAGGATGCTACTTCTGGACCAAGCAAAAGGACCAGAGGTATTCTAAAGAGAAAGGTTGCGGTTCCTTCTCCCAATTTTCAAAGGTTGAATAAAATCACCAGTACCATGAGGTATATCAAAAAATAAATGCAGCAGACCATGCAGCTGTTGGATTAATGTTGTCTCTTTACTAGTTTTGTGTTGGTGCTTTGTTGGTTGCTCTGCTGGTTTTTTTTGTTTAGTTCTCAGTTCGTCCTTTTATGTCTTGCCCCTAGTATGTATTGTTCTATTTGTTTATGTGGGGATTTTTTTGTTTAGTTATGTGTTTTGGCTTAATGCCTTGTTAAGTCGAAACTTTATCTCATGTTAAAGGGTTTTGGGATCCCTTCAAAACCTGTTTTTGCTCTAATAAAAAACATGGACATCATAATATCCAATAACATTATATATTCAACATGAGCCTAAAAATCAACAACAAGGAACATCCATCTTGCTTAAAATCCATAAACAACATAAATATCCATCTCTGATCATAAAAATTAATCCTGGGTCAACATAGGAATTCACAAGGACCCGAAAATCAACCTCTCGACTAGCAAAAATCAAAACAAATGACAAAACGATACAAAAAATCCAAATTCAGTAGTTTGGCATTTTCATAAAACGATTCATTGCATGTACTCAGAAGAACAGCGCATATACTTAGAAATACAATGCATATGCTCAGAACAATAATGCATATACACAAAACATCAGTGCATATACTCAAAACAATAATGCATATACTCACGACAATTGTGCAAATACTCAAAACAACAACGTGTATACTCAGAATAATAGCGCATATACTCATAAGAACAACACATGTACTTAGAACAACAATGTATATACTCAGAATAATAATGTGCAAATACTTAGAACAATAGCACATATACTTATAACAATAGAGAATATACTCCAAATAACAACATAGATACTCTGAACAACAATGCATATACTCAAAACAACAGTGTAGATACTGAGAACAACAATGTATATACTCAGAACAACAATGCACATACTCATAAGAACAACGCAGATACTCAAAACAATGTAAATACTCAAAAGAACAATGCACATACTTAGAACAATAGCGCATATACTTAGAACAATAGTGCATAAACCATAAATCAGCCATTATATCATCGGACAATCATTTTCCCACAAACACAATGAATACAATCTTATCGAATGAAAACAGCATAAGAATGTTTTAAAAATCATCAACATGGAAAAATAGGAGTGATGGACAAAGAAAAGTTTCATAAGAGATTTGCATCCTCAATCCAACCAAAGCAACAAAATTCCAATCAAATCTTCAACCAATCCAAGCTCCAACACCAAATCAATCACAAAAATTGTTCATCAAAACAATGGAGTTCAAAAATTTCTTCAGCCAAGCAACCTCATGAAAAACTCAAATCTCCAAATAAATAAAAATTAATCCAAAACTATACAACCTTCCCAGCTAATCAAAATAATCCAAAACAAAATAATTTCTACCAACCATCTCTAAAATCAATACAATAATAATATAAAATAATATTCTTTCAATCTCCAAATCTCACAGCCAATACTACAAGAGGGTAAGTAAAGTAAATAATAAATAAGTAAATAAATGGGTAAAAGATAAAATAATAATAAATAATAAATAAACTCATTAACCAATAAATAAAATAGAAAGGCTAATAAATAAATCAAAAGCCCAATGGATATTAAACCACAAAAAAATATAAATAAATAATAACCCTCAATAATTAAATACATAATTATATTAAATATTAATACCATCCATTAATTTAATTTCATATTCATAAACTATATAAATTAATTAATTAATAATTTGATTAATAATCACAACTCCACAAGGCAACCCAACATAGGGTAAAATATAAAATACCACATGATGTCATAAGGCAACTCTAACCAAAACACCAAGACTGGCAGGATACTAGCTAAACCTAAAGTGTAGAATAGGATCTCATGTCACCTCCGATTAACTTGCCATTGGGATTAAGACACGCTCAGACTTGTATAACTGGGTGGAGTTGATGTCTAGTACCTGCAATCCTGTAACCACCAATGCACACACAACAACATATAGATATTATATAACATGAAATAATCAAACAAGTGAAAGAGAGTCGCAACATCATATCATACTCTTAGGCAGGTGGTATGACATCATCTCTTTCACAACACATTCAATCATGACAAACATAGCATCATCATCATCATATCCAATATAACCATGATATGGGGTTAGCACTAGCAAGATACCATCATATCATCATATAGGCAAGTATAAAAACCTCACATGTATAATGAGTGCATATAAATCACCAAACATAAGTTCATCATCGTGATAGTCCTGAATGTAGATTCATCCATATCAAACCATAAGGTATCAAACGTAAATATGAAATGTCTAGCACCAGCAATAAGCATCCAAATCATAAATAGATCCATAAACATATATCAAAGCATCATAAATGATTCTAACCATAATCCATAAGTCTATCGATGCATAAAAGAAAAGAAAAATCAGGGAGGGGCACTACATCCTCTCCCCTTGGCCTAGGCTTACTCCTAGAAACCTAAGAACAAGTAGGGAAATAGCTCTCTCATCCGCAATTTGCATCCTCCCAAGTTGCCGAATACTCATCATTCAGGTCCCATTGGACTCTTCCCATCTCTATGTCATGACCCCTGAGGGTCAACCCCCGATACTGCAAAATGTGCATAGGCTCAAAAGAAAGTTGTCTATCCTCTACCTGCAAGGAATTCCAATCTAAAACATGGGTCACATTGAGAAAATATGGCCTCAAAACTAATACATGAAACACATCATGGATGTGAGACAATTTGGACAGCAAGGCAATATGATAAGCTATTGGACCAATCCTCTCCAAAACCTCAAACGGTCCAACAAAACAAGGTGCCAACATAGAAGTTTTTCCATATTGGATAGGACTCTTTCATGGACGAACCCTCAAAAACACCTTGTCACCCATTGAAAATTGTCTATTCACATGATGAGCATCTGTATACTTCTTCTGCCTATCCTGTGCTACCACCAAATGCTCTAAAATACAAGTCACTTGCTGCTCCATCTCCTACAACATCTCTGATCCCAAAATCACTATATCCTCCAAACGCTCCCAACTCAAAGGCGTTGTAGTGCCCCTCCTAGACTTGCATATGAATAGACCTAATTAGACTTATGGTTGATGCTTAGGTGATTATTTATGACTTTATTAATATCCAATATGGTATCGATGATGCTAGTTACCTTTGTTAGACAGTTCAAATAACCGGAAGACAACTGAAAGGTGGGGGGGGTGAATCAGTTGTCACAGTTTACCAGAACCATTAGCAATTTAAACTTTAATACCAAAACCCAAAATATTAATACTGGAATAGCAGTTAAACCAATTAAGCATAAACAATAATCACAGAATAAATACCATCCACATGACACCAAGATTTGTACGTGGAAAACCTGGTAAAGAGATAAACCACAGTGGGAAGCCTACCCATAGTCAGATAATACTTTTGTAGTAAGTATGTGAATTACAATTGAGGGGCCTGCACTTGCAAGAAGGCCAAAAGCCTAGAGTGCATTGCTCATCACAAAAGGAGCCTCACTAACTACATAGAAATCCATACTACAATTCGGAGAAGTGTTGAACTGCAAAAGATAGCATCTCATATGCTTGAGTACAGTTCCGGTTAAGCTCAATACCAAAGGACTAAATCCTCTTACATACACCCAATTTGATCTCCAATGATCAACCAAATCCTCTGCCTGAATGATATTACATTATTATCACATTACATTCCTTGACCATGACCTCTAACATAACCATGATGATCTACAATGAGATCATACATCTATATATACAAACCCTCGACCATAAACAATTAGGTCGGCCACCAGATAATAGACCAATTACATAATTAAAAACCATGTCGGCCTTAGACCAAAAAAATAATATCCAACACATAAGACATCCCAGAAATACATTAAGAGGTCCAATCCACACGTTACATTAAAATCGGTCCATAACCTAGATCAACAAGGACCCAATATAGGTCCACACGCTTCAACAATGATCTCCATCCGCCAACTCTCGAACATGATCACCAACAACATCCTGAAACTCAACCAGAAGCTGCACCAATATCACTTATGCAATTCATCAAAGATCTTCATCAAAAGCTCTATCGGTGAAACCCTCGCCAAAACCAGAAGCCAAGTTTCTAGGCAAGCAGGATAGCATCCGATCACCAAACCAAAACCAACTGACCAAATATGAGCATGAGTATCATGAATAAGCCAATTCCATCACCAAACTATACCAGAGCCTACTGGATCATGTCGGATCCAAATCAACCAGAAACCACTCAACCTACCGAGACCAGAAGGATGCCGGTAAAGCATCCAAACAGCTAGTGTTGGCATCAATGACAAAACATCAATGCAACACATAATCAATTCCACCAAATGGCCAACAACCTTAGGTGGATTTATGTTATTTATGATTGATGATGTGAGGCGTACTTTATGATATGTGGCATTTGATGATTCTTGTAGATGTTAGTACATAGAATCACCTTGATGGATGGATTTAATGTAATCGTTGTTCATGTGGATTATATGACTTATGATGATGAGTTGATGCTAACCCTATTTCATGATTATGATTCTATGTGATGGTTGATTGTGTGATTGTCTTCGTGAGTAGAGACGATGTCATATCACTCATTGCAAGCATGATATATCATCGTGATTATTTATCACTGTCTGTTTAAAATGAAGTATATGTATTGTATATGTTGTGTTGGTCTTTGATGCAGGTTTGCAAGTACTAGACATCGACTCCACCTGGCTTCACAAGTATAAGTGTGTCTTTATCCCAATGGCAAGTTGTCAAAGATGACATAGTTTCCCTCACACACTCTAGGTCTAAGATGTGTACCTTGTCAATTGCGCCATGATGCAAGTTGTGGATAGAGTCTTGTGTTATGTTTGCCTCCTGGGTGTTAGATGATTAGAGTCTATGCTTGTTTATTTGAGTAATGTGATTATTGTCTGATTATTTGATTATGGATATTTATTTGATTATTTTAGGATGATGATTTCATTGTAAGATTTTAATTAAACCAATTAGGATTAATTTAATTGGTTTATTAATTGATTTAATTATTGTTCAATTTTGAATTATTAACCATCTATTTAAATTTTTGATGATCTATTTATTTATTTAAATGGATTATTCATGAGATTTAACTTATATTAATGGTTGAATTATTTATTTATTTATTGTTTAATGATTTATCTAATATTTAACTTATTATTTATTTATGTTGTTTTATTGATGAATGTTTTATTTATTTATTCTATTTATTGTTGTTTTGCTTTGTTTAATTTATTATTATTATTTTTTGGTTTTCATTTGTTGACTTTATTAAATTATTTATTGATTTTTGTGATATGATTTTATATTTTAATATAGGGACCTATTTTTAATGCCTTATTTATTTAATTTATGTAATTGATCTTATTGGGTAAAGTATTATTATTGAATGTGTTTATATAAATTTAATAGTTAGTAATTGCATTTGTAATATAAATTACCTACCCTTTTAATTGATTGGTTGGATGGAAAGGTACATAAATAAATATATATTTATTAAATACCTTCTTTGAACTATGCAAAGGTAGGTATAATATATAATGATTGGCCAACGTTTTGAATGATTTTCATACTTATTTTTGTTTTTTGGAATGGTTGTCAGGTGGTTCTTCTGACAAATTATGGATTTGATTTTGAAATTCGATTGAAAATTTTTCTTGACGATTTGGGATTTCTTGTGGATTGCTCAGCTTCATATTTCTTCATCCTTTGGTTTGTGTTTGCAGGTTGGTGCGATTCTTCCTTTGAAGTTTTTTTTGTTATTTTCCAAAAAGATTGTTCTCTTTGTGCCTATGCAAATTGATTTTTGGTTATTGTGGAACTTGTTTTGGGGGATCTTGAATTTAGATGGAAGGTTTTAAATTGATATTGAAAGAAATTCAGGAAGGGAAGTACAAATTATTGTTATTTTCAGATTTTAGAGAATTGGATTGTCGGGATGCTTCCTATGTATTCTCTGTGAAATATTTATTTTCTTATTTCTAAGTTTTGATGATGATATTTACACTACTCTGGGTTTATGTCATTCCTGATTGAGTAACTTGAGTATTCCCTTTTTCACTTCAGTCAGGATCCTCATTTTTCAAGCTTCCTGAGTGCACTGCCCACTCTCTGTGACTTGCATTTTCTGAGAGAAGACCATTAGGGAGTGTTTATGATAGTGTTTTGGTTCCCTTATTATTTTTGATGCTTCTTTGATGTTGTCTTTGTGGGTTGCATATCTCCCCTTCATGATTTGTGCCTTTGAACTCAATTTGAGCTTTGTGAGAGAAGAGTTTGTTCACTATTCTCATTTTTAGTATATGTAATTTTGTAATATTGTTATTCTTCAGTGATTTTAGTATCTATAAAACCTTCTAAGTTGATCATGGGTGTCATTTTTGACCCCTTTGCTGATTTGGGCTAGTACCCTATCCAATTGAGAAGTTTATACAACATTTTTGGCTCATTTCCCAAAACACTACCAAAACAACCAAAAATTCCACTAGATGTTCCAGGAATGCTATTCTTTATTCAAAGAATGGTATTCTAGAACCCAAGGGCACTAGGCAATAAACCAGGAGCGTTGGCTAAGTGGCCCAGAGAGCTAAGTCTGGAACCCAGAGAGCTAGGTCATAAACTGTTAGAGTTGTCAAATGAACACAGAACGTTGGGGAAAGGACCCAAAGCACCATTTCACTTACCAAAAACTCCATTACATCTACCAGGGGTGCTACACTACATTCCAAGAGTGCTACTCTACATTTTGGGAGAGCTAGACTGCTCCAGGGGTCCTAAAAAGTCAGCTTTGAGCCCGGAATTGTGTCTTGTTGGGTTTCTATTTTCTCCAGAGGCTTTTGTAGATTGTGTTGACATTTTAAAAGTTTAATTTGATGTTTTTTTATCCATCATGTTGTTTCTTATGCTCTAGTAAGAGGATTAATGCCTTATCATTGAGGTGTTTCATATGCAATATGTTGCTCCGGCAAGAGGGAGAATGCCTCGATGTTGATAGAATGATTTTATGGCTCCAGTGGGATATGGTATGCCTCATTGTTAAGTATTTGATGTGATTTTAATATATTTTATGGTTTGTGTTCATCATAGGCTTTTCCTTTATGATGATTTGGTGAAGGCTTCTTTCTATGAGTATGGTTTATGAGTTCTCTTTTCTCAGTTTGTTGTGACTGCTTTTATATCATTCTAGGCCTTCATGATGATGCTTTATATTCTTTTATATGTGTTTCTACCCTATGGTTTTGTTCCATGGTAGGGAGAGTGGGCTCTTGCATGTGTGGACCAGGGTCTTGAGCATTAGACCTCTAGGAGGGGGTCTAGACTTGATGGAACCACATGAAGAGTTTATTTGTAATTGCAAGTGATAACCTTAATAATTGATTAGTGGGTTTGGGTATTTATAAATTCACTAAAAAAGATAATAATTGGTTTTGGCCCCACCTCATAGCCTTGGAAGCATGCGCGCTCGGGATGAGCTTGCGAAGACCATTGGAGTGGTAAACCGATCTCCCTTGAATGGCTCCAAGGTTGAGATGGTTCCACATGTCTATCAGGGTGAGGCTTGGCCACTTCTGTTGTGAGGATAGCATTTGATGACACTCTTTCCCTACATGTGTCCATTATCCATATGCCTTGATTTGTTGTTGTGCCTCTGGAGGTTATTTGCTTTGATTTAGCCATGTGATGTATTTGATGTTATATTTCCTATGTTGGAGTCTTATGGTGTCTTGTTGTGTCATTTGGTTGTTAGCTGTCAGCTTAGGTTTTGAGTGTGGGTTGGAACCTTTGTCATCTCCTAGCACAAAGGGTTGGTTCCTATTTGGTTCCACATGGTCGGGTGGTTGATACCTTCTTCCATTGGCATATTCTTCTTGGATGTAGCGTGTGTGGGTTCTTATATTCTTCATGTGATTATTCTTCGAAGCTAATTTCTATGTTCATGGAAATTGGATATTGTATTATGATGATTTGAGTATGTAAAGAAATTATGCATTCTATAATAAGTATCTATATGTAATTGTAAAAGACATTGTAATAGGACATGTAGTGTTTAAAAAAAGAGTTCCTTGATGTATCGAATGTTCATTATGTAATATGGGTTTATGAGAATTATGTGAAAGTGAAATGGAATAGTTATATGTATTTGAGTTGCATTTGTATGGGATGGAATTTTGTTACATCATGCTTTAGAATGAATGATGGAAAGAATTGAATAGTTGTATTGATTCTTATTTGAGTAATTAGGAGATTATTGGGGTTAAATGGTTAAATGAATTATAAGATGCTTTAATTAAAGATTATCATGTGAATGAATTATGCATGTGTTAACGTTGTTCTAGATGCATGAAAAGTAAATTATTAGAGATTAATAGAATAAGATCTTCAACATAGATAAGTTTTATGTGAGAATGATGTTCAGTAGTGACGTTAAGATAACCTAGGGAATGGATGTGTTTGTAAGAGTATATTTGGAAATATGTTGATGTTTAGAAATAATTAATCCACTTGCATAGTATAGAATTATGGAGTTATACATGTTGTTGTATGTGCTCATGCAGTTAGTTAATGTTACATTGATGTATGTTAATGTTAGCATAGTATATTGGATATTTAAAAAAAAAAATTAATTCCATTTGTTAGTATATTTTAGATTATTTGTCTAGGGTATTTTGGCGGGCATTACATCTAGTATCAGAGCCTGTGTTACAAATATTGGGATCTCTAGGTTAAGGTTATTTCTCTTGGCCTTGTGTGGTGTTATATAATATTCTCTTGACTTGATTTATTCCTTGAAAATTTGAGATGGAAAAATGTCATTGGTACTCAGTTGATCTTATATGATTATGCTATGTATTTCTCTCTAATCCCTCCTAGGAATCATAATTGTGTGATATAATTATTCATTTCTTATGCATACCACCTAGATGAGCATGAAGTCTATATGAATCTATGCAATCTTGCTTGGTTGTTATCTATAGTGCTTATCACAATATTAGAGATTGTTTCCCCTATGGAAACGATCATGCTATGGAATCTTGTTGTGTAGGAATCTCGAATCAGAGGAAAGTGTGCCACCTTAGTCAACCTATCAATGGTGACCATGATAGCATCATGTCTATGAGAAAACATCAGAAATCCAACAATAAATTCCATCAATATGACATCCCATTTCCAATCTGGAACCAGGTTCAACTACAACAAACCAGTGAGATGTTGATACGCTACATTCACTCATTGGCACTCCAAACATTGAGACACAAAATCTTCTATATATCACCTCATACCGACCCAATGGTACAAATGTCAAAGATCTATCCACATCTTCTTGACACCTATATGTGTCGAATAAGGTGCATGGTGTACCTCTGACAAGATCAAAACATGAAATCCATCCAAAGGTGAAACATAAATACATCTCAAATGGTAAAGAAGACGATCTAGCTCCAGAGAATAACCTACAAATCTCCCCTCAAGAGCTCTTCCTGAAGAAATCTCCACACTAACCTCTTGGTACCAAGCATCAGAAGTAATCCCACTAAGAATCTGACTCCTCAAATCCATGCCAAGAGTTAACACTGATACCTCATGCCTCCTACGATTCAATGCATCTACCACAAAATTCTCCTTTCCCTAGATATACTTAACCCAAAATCATACTCACAAAGGAACTCCATCCATCTATGATGTCTGGCATTCAAGTTCGACTAAGTGAAAACACTAAAAACTACAATGATCACTATGTAACTCGAACCGATGCCCAAGGAGAAAATGCCCCACTCTCACTAAAGCATGAACAACTCCCGCTAACTCCAAATCATGAATGGGATAATTTAACTCACAATCCTTGAGTCTACGTGACATACATAATCACTCGACCATCCTGCATAATAACTACTCCTAAAACTTCCAAGGAAGCATTAGTACACACCAGAAAACCACTTGTTGGATCTAGCACTGCTAAAATAGTTGCACTAGTTAGACACTCCTTAAGAATCTAGAAAGTTGCCTTGCACTACTCTGACCAAACAAACTTCTTCCCATTCCTTTGAAAGAAAGTAATAGGTTGGGCAATCTTTGAAAACCCCTGAACAAATTAATGATAATATCCTACAAGGGCCATAAAACTGCGAACTTCGCCCATATTAGGAGGTGTTGGCCAATCCACAATCACCTAAATCTTAGAGGGATTCATTATGATACCCTCACCTGAAATGACATGGCCTAAATACTTCACCTTAGTTTGAAATAACTCACACTTAGCTATATTGGCATACAACTGATTCTCAAGAAGACAGTGTACCACCTGCCTCATATGCTCCTCTTGCTCCTCCACATTCCTCAAATACACCAATATATCATCAAGTAACATAGGAAAAAATCTTCCAAGATAGGTCCTAAATACTCCATTCATCAAACTCATGAAAACTGAGGATGTGTTATTAAGCCCAAAAGGAACCACTTTAAACTCATAATGTCCATAACGAGTGAGAAATTTTGTTTGATGAATATTTGCCTTGTGAATCTAAAATTGTTGATACCCTGACTTAAGGTCTATCTTAGAGAAGACCTGAGGATTCTTAATTTGATCAAAGAGGTCATCAATCCTCAGAAAAGGATAATGAATCTTCACCGTCACCTTATTCAGCTTTCGATAATCTATACACAAGCAAAGAGATCCATCCTTCTTAACAAACAACACTTGTGCTCTCCAAGGGGAAACACTAGGACAAATGAATCCCTTAGCCAACAAATCCTCCAACTACAACTCACTTAACTCTTGAGTAGTCATCTGATAAGGTTCCTTAGATATAAGCTCTACTCCAGGGACTAGGTCTATCCAAAAATCAATGTCACACTTAGGTGGCATACCCAGAATCTCGGTGGGAAACACATCCAAAAACTCTTGAAGAATAGGATGATGATGAAAGAGATCATCATGACTCTCACTCTCATCTAACTCATTATCTCTTACTACAAACAAATGACAACCTTGTCATGCACACCGCTTCAACTGCATAGTGGAAATCATGGGAGAGGAAAATAGGTTGTTGCACACCCACAATCTCCACACTCTCACCACAATCATCAAGACATTACACTCTCTTACCATGACAATCAATCTTAGCCTGATGTGCCTCAAGCCAATCCATACCCAACACGACTCCATAGGACCCCAAAGAGAGAACACAAAGGTCCACTATGGTGGAACAAACTCCCAAATCCAACACACAACTATGCACAAGGGAATCCATTGCCACCTTGGACCCCGTAGCTAGATCAACTTGGCACCTATAGACTTGCTTTGCCACTCCAAGCCCGCATCTCTCTACTAAAGATGGAAATATAAATGAATCTGAAGCACCTGAATAAAATAATATTGAGCAAGAAGTACCACCTATCTCACCTGAAGTCCCACAATTGTACCCTAATGCTCAGCCTGACGATTATCAAACATTGCAAATATACAATGAGATCTCCCTACATCTCCTATGGTGTGCTCTAAAGTTGATGACCTCTGACTAGGCATCTGAGTAGATCTCTAAGGACAATTCACTACAATATGACCCTGCTAGCCACAAGTGAAAAAACCTCCCCTGCAAAAGCCATGGCTAACTGAAGGTGCACTGGACTGCTAGAAATTGCCTCCATTAGAGTTCTGCTGAGAAGTCTGCCTTGGCTGAGTTGCCTGAAAATGATTACTATGCTACCTATTGTGCTTCCTAACTTCCTACGATTTGTTCCTGCAAACAAAGATCTCACTCTTGAAACTCTTCTTCTATTTAAACCATCCACCTTTGAATGATGGAGGGTGACTCCTTGATGCCTATGCTTGTGCACCTCTCACAACTAAACCTAAACCTGGAGCACTGACAGTTTGCACACCTAGTTGTCCACATAATGCCAAAGTTAGGTTTTCCTCAACCAAGTGTGCCTTCTCTAGGGCTACCTCCATAGTCTTGGGTGTTACTACTTATTATAGTTGCCATTAGTTTTATATCCAAAGTCATTCTATATACTCTAGTCGGTTACTACTACCAAAATATTCAGCCGGTATGCACAGAGCAGTCGATCATAGAAGAAAGTAGTCACAGAACCTAGTATACACCGAGTTGTTTACCGAATAACACTGTATGTCTACCAAGAAGCAATAATGATACACCGAGTTGATATACACCGAGTGAAACGTTTTACCAGATTCATTGAACCTAGACACTTGTGTGGAAATGTGTTACAAGATCGAGGAGCAAAAGAACCATTATCACATTGGAAATTGCACTTAAGGATTGTGTATGATTTTGAGGTCATCTAACCACTGAAATATTTTGTATGGTTATTCATTCAATAAATCATATTTGTAAGATCGAAGCAATGAACCAGATCACTGACATAAGAGATCTATTTATACAGCATGGATTAGGATCAGATAGACGTTATTGAGGTATGAGTGTGAAGAAAGACATATGTGAAAAGTAAAATCATGGGAAAGCACTGAGTATTGAGACTGTCAGAGACACAGAGGTCACCAAGAAGGATTTCAGAGAACAGTCAAAGAACAGAGTAAACAGAAGGGTTTACCGAGTTACTTTATGGGTTATTGAGGTATGCTATAAGCAAGGTAATCTCATTTTGAGCACATAGAATCTGCTATAACATTCCAAATGTAAAGTTGTAGATATTTGTAAAGATTTTATTGTAATATTTTGAAGTTGTAAGAGAAACCTTTAATAGGGTAAAAGACTCTAACAAAGTCTATAAATTGTAAAGCCTTTAACCAAGTGCAGCATTTAGAATAAGTGTTGTAAAATCCTTTAGCAAGGTAGATCTAACGATCTTGATACCCCTAATAGGGTAAGCTATCAGAAATAGCTAAACATGTAGCTCTAACCAAGCACTCTTTATTATTGCAGTAGTGAGGTTGTGGGTGCCATCCCCATCGCAGTTTTGCTCTCTAACCAAGAGTTTCTGTGTAACCAAAATATATGTGTTATGGAGTGAATCATGCATGATTGTTATTTATTTGTTTTAGCTTTATGTTATGTTATAGCAGTTTTTGATTTATGCATAACAGTAAAGATATTGTTGAAGAAAAGTTTTGAAGTACTGATTCACCCTTCCCCTCTCAGTACATTAGCTTTCCATAGTGGGCCTAACAATTGGTATCAGAGCCTCAATCTTGGAAAAGGGTTTAACAGCCTAAAGAAAAAGATCTTATCAATGGAAGGCTATAAACAATCTCAAAGAATTGTGTATCTGCAAGAAGAGTTGAATCATGCTAATCAAGTGATTGCAGACATGCAAAGACAAATGCAAAAATCATTGAAAGTTAGAAGAAGATTATCTGATGATTTATAGGACTCTCAACAGCTAGTGGAACAAATTGAAACATCATCTGAGAATAGTATATCTGAAGAGACTGAAGAGATGATTGGAGAACTGAAAGAAAAGAACAAAGCACTGACTGATCAGCTAAAAGCAATGAAAAGAGGACATGAACATTTCAGCACACAGATGACTGAGAATCTTGATGCATTAAGGACAGCCAAGGAGAAAGTAAGAGATCTAGAAAGAAAAACAACAGCTTGAAGCATTAGTATCTGAAAAGAATGATGAAATCACAAGGTTAACTAGAATTCAAAGTAATCTGTCAGATCAATTAGGTTATGCACATCATGAAGCAAATCTGAAAAATGATGAGAATCAAGCATTGAAACTTGAAGTATCAAGGTTGACCGATGAACTTGAAACAGAGAAGAAATCCAAAGTAACACTAAAGAAGAGTTATGAAGCATCAAAGATGTTGGATGAGCAACTAAATACAAGAAGACCCAACAAAGAAGCAGGACTCGATTACAAAGGAAAAGACTCTACCGAGAAGGGAATCCACACTACCAAGAGAGGAGAATCATCAAAGAAAGCTAGAAACAAGAAGAGCATCAAAGGAAAGAAGCCTATTTGCAACTAATATGGAAAACAAGGACATACTGCTAATATGTGCCAAATCAGAAAAGGTAAGCAACCGAATGTCACTAAGTCTAATGATTATTGTAACAATTGCAATAAGTATGATCACACATCTAACCAATGTAGGACAAAGTCTGTTAACAATTATCAGAAGGCAAAATTCAAATGGTTTTGTAAAAACTGCAATAGATATGGACATAGTACCGAGAAGTGTTGGTTTAAGCAAAAGAACTATATGTGGTTTGCACACCGAGCAAATACTAGAGGCTACCGAACTCACATAGATCCTTACCGACAATATTCTATAGTACCATGGGATTACAATACAAGGATATGGTGTGAATGTTGTGGACGATATGGACATATAAGTACCAACTGCTTTATAAGTTTTGGAATGAACAACCGAAGATCATGGAGAAATCCTGGTATGGCATGTTTTCATTGTCACAAAGTTGGACACTTGGCTAGAGATTGCAGAGATCAACCTAGAGGACACACTAAGGAAATAAAAGGCAAATTACAGATGATTTGGAGAAAGAAAGAAATTGTGTCAAATGAAGAAAGCACCTTACCTACCAAGTTAGGTGCACCTATTCCAAATTAATCGGCAAAGGTATGAAGGGACTGCATTCTTTCAAAGGTTAAATCTTAACAGTTCCTATTTTATCATGTAGTTAATTCAAAAATCTACATAGCTAAAGATGCATTAGGAAATTTGAAATTTTATCAAGTCTTTTTGAGCACTAGTCAAGTCGGTAAATTTGGGAAGCCTGTCTAGTCGGTAAACACAGGAAGTCTGGCTACTCGGTAAAATCACAAAAAGAAAGGTAAATTGGTTTAAGGGAACCGAATGCATTTAATATCTTTTGACCTAACTGCACGAAGCCCAATAAGGTATATTATGTACTTAAAATCTTTTACGCGGTCATTTCACACTTACCAAGTTTTCAAGAAAGCAGAGCAAAGCGATTCAAAGGCGATCAAATCACCTCCCGAGCAAATTTCAAGGTATTTACACATCGATCTCAAGCATTTCTTAGAGCTAGCTACCAGGAAATATCAGTTGTGATTATCTACTTTAGATTTTTTTGCCATTTGAAAGACTTCGAACCCTAAGAATCTTTTGTTAAGAGATTATCCGAAATCTGCAATGGCACCTAAGATCCAGAAACCCGTTATTGTTGAGAACATTCAAAAGCCCTCACTAAAATATTCTCTAACTCCCAAAGTTGCATCTGAACCGGATGATAAAACCACATTTTCACTCATTCCGAATAGGGTTTTACTAGTTGAGGATGTCAGATTCTTCACTAAATGTCGTGTTGAGGAACTAGGTCATGTTTAAATTAAGGACACATATGATGAATTGTGTATCGATGGGAAATTGGATAGCAAGTATGAACACATCAAAATCAAGGGATTGACTGAAGCCCTAACCTATCCCCGTGTCTTCAAACCCCAATGGGTCAAGTTTGTTCTGAGCAGAGTTCATGATGATTTCATGTGGTTAGCGGAGAAACCATTCAAAATCACCAAGGAAATCATTCATTTGATCACCGGTTACCCTATTTTTTATCATGCCCAAGCTCAGAAAATGATATCTCAGAAGGAATTGATCACTCTAATAGGAGTTGAATCAGACTACAAAGGACTGAAATTGAACAATGTAATAGATGCAGAGCTGAAGTTTGCCATTAGAGTAATAGGTTATTGTTTCTTCCAATTGGCAAGGGAAAATAGTGTACCATGTGCAGCAATCGATTTAGCATATAAAATTATGAAGAAAGGAATGAAAATTGATCTTTGTGAAGTATTGCTGAAAAACTTGTTTGAGAATCTAAACACCATAAGGAAGCCGAAGAAGAACGACTCGGCTAATACACTGAAGTTTGGATCACTTCTGGTATGCATGTTTTTCTATTTTGAGAAATTCTTCCCATCAGTCGGTAATGTAGTTTGGGAACTACACCGACCAATCACCCATCAAATTAATGACTTCATCAAAAGACTAGGTGATAACTTTAATGATATTATGGATGATTATTTCAGAAAGTTTCAAGAAAAGATGCATAACAGGTATAGAATTCCACCCCAGTTAGTAGAGAAATACGAGGATGACATATGTTTTGAAGTGGACACCGACTACTGCTATGTTAATGTTGTGGAACCAAGAACTCAATCTTTGCCACCTATGGGTTATGAGATTGATTTTGACATCACACAATAGCAAATAGATGATTTTCTTACATTACCAAGGCATGCTACCGAGTTGAGGTATGGAACATATGAAGAAGTGAAGGAAAAAGTAAAGATGAGAATTGTAGTACCTAAGGCTACAAGGAAGGCAACAAAAATGATCAAGGCATTAACGGAGAAATTTGGAGAAGGTTCTTCCTCCACACCTGTCAAGGGCACTATAGTAATCACCAAGGAGGAATCTGAAGCCCAAGAGGCAGCTATAACACTGAGCACCGAGTTGCCAAAGGGAAAAGTTTTGAAAAGAAAGAAACAGGATACATCACAGGTATCACCGACTCCTTTAATAAAGTGCCCAAACACAAGATCATCTGCAGCATCACCGAGTAAGAAACCAAAGAATGTTGTCGCACCCAAGGTAACAAAAACTTACAAGAAATCTACTCGGAGACTCATTTTGACTAAAGAGTCCAGTGACACCGAATCTGAAGATGCAAGCAAATTTTAGATTGTCAAGAGTAAAAAGGTAAATGTACATAGTGTTGACAATTTTTGTACTAATCTGAAGCAATATGGTGGATTTGGAGCATTCAGATATTATGAAAAGAGACAAATAGAAGAAGTTGTCATCTGCACACTACTAAAATTCCGATTGGTCCCATTGGAAGTATCTAAATCTCTTCCAAATGAATTATATTTGCATATTGATAATAGGTGGAAGTATGCCATGGACTTAGAGAAATAGATGAGAGAAAGAAGTCTGGTACATCTTTTTCCAGACATGTCGGTAGATGAGATCACTGAACATCTGAAAAACTGCCAAACAAAATTCCTAGTCAAGCAAAGAGCCTTGAAATTGATGAATGGCCTTTACTTGGATGTAGAGAATGAGACCAAAGAAAAATGGTAGGAAATATTTCGAATCAAGAATGTTGGTGAGCAAGCTGAAGTTGAAATAGTTGATGTCACCGAGCAAGACCCTGTTGACACTATACAAGTTGATGAGGATATCATGGACACCGAGGCACTTGAATAGGAAATGATAGAAGGGAATGCATATGCCAAACTGGTATCTGGTGAGTCAGTTTTGGAACAAGTTTAGCCTTATCCTCCGGTCACTCAACCTACTTCAACTGAGGCCCCTCAAGATACTGAGCAAGGAACAGAAGGTCACAAGTCTACAGAAGGAGAAACTACTTCTCAGGCCACTAAAGAACAGTCTTCTCAAGCTCCTTCTAGTACTGAAAATGTTACATCTGAGACCCCAAGCATAGAAGCACCGAAGGACACCACAAAGGCTACATCAGAGGTTCAATAAATTGATAAAAGTGTTGCCTCTACCGAGCAACCTACCGAGGGTCACCAAGCCTCACAAGCCATTGTATTAGTTAAACCAGTGAAAGGTAAAGAAAAGAAGATGAAAAAGCATAGTTTCAAATTAGATTTGTCAAAACCAATAGTGTTGCCGAATGTAGACATTTCCAAATTAAAAGGGAAAGCACTCATTGAATTCGGTGAACTATGCAAAGCCAAAGCAAAACAGGAGAAGCAAATGGCTATTCAAAAGAAGAACAAAGTACTTCAGAAGGTGAAAGCACTATTAATAGATATGCTACCTGAAGCTACAGTGACAAAAGATACAGCCATCCACATTCAACTGGATGAACTCCTAACTAAAATAGAGACATCTAGAGTAGACGCATCTGAATATTTGAGCAAGTTAAAGGACAAAGAGCTCACTACTAAAATGATTGAAGAGATACAGAAGGCTATTGCTATTGGCAAAGTAAAACTTGTCAAATTTATTGCTGAGTTGTCCCCTCAACTCAAGCACATTCTTTATTTATTTTAGAAACTCTGTACATTTTCTTTATTCATTAAGGATATCAAAAATAAAACTGAAGTGATTGAGAAAGAGATCACCGATCTCTCAAATAAGTTGACCACTGAGCCAAATTCTATTCAGCATTTTTATACAAAATTACAAAATCTCATGGCTCAACAATTGGAACTCAAGAATGAAGAGCACAAGATAAGGATGGACATAATGACTCTTCAGACAGTATTCATTCCTCATCTTTCATCCTTCCAAGAGTAGATCAACAAAGCTACCTCCCTATCCACTCAGCAAGAGGGAAGCACCTTAGATGGACTAATTTCACTATTAGCTAACATTACAACTCAGAATTCACTCATGGACAGTGTCAAGGATGCCCTCTCTGCTGCCCTTACCGATGCAAAGACAAAGTATAAATCAATTTTTGACCAGTTGCCACCACCAAATGGTAACTAAGTTTTGATGTTTGTCAAAAAGGGGGAGTGAGTATAGCATCAAAGTATCAAAGAGGAAGTGTAGTATACAAGGGGAGTATAGCAAGCAGAATAGAGTATCCAAACAAAATTTTGACAGGAAGAGCAGTATACCGAGCAGTTATCACAGAACATTGATCACCGAGCATGCAAAATCAGAATTTTGTACAGTATATTGATAAGGGGAGTATATCTGAAACATACCATTTTGTTGACTAATGTATATACTGTCTATTTAGTCAAATTTTGTAAGTATATAGATTTTTGAGTTATGATTTTGAAAGGAGTTTTGTCAAACATCTCAACTAATGTCAAAAGGGGAGATTGTTACTACTTATTATAGTTGCCATTAGTTTTATATCCAAAGTCATTCTATATACTCTAGTCGGTTACTACTACCGAAATATTCAGTTGGTATGCACAAAGCAGTCGGTCATAGAAGAAAGTAGTCACAGAGCCTAGTATACACTGAGTTGTCTACCGAGTAACACCATATGTCTACCGAGCACCAATAATGATACACCGAGTTGATATACACCGAGTGAAACATTTTACCAGATTCATTGAACCTAGACACTTGTGTGGAAACGTGTTACAAGATATATCCAAATGAAGCCTCTTCTCCTCCATACACCACCAAGTGGAAGCAAAATCATGAAGATGCATGATATTGCACCTAGCCTTAGTGTTACTATT
The DNA here is from genome assembly GCF_030272615.1 of Cryptomeria japonica. Classification (NCBI taxonomy): domain Eukaryota; kingdom Viridiplantae; phylum Streptophyta; class Pinopsida; order Cupressales; family Cupressaceae; genus Cryptomeria; species Cryptomeria japonica. The sequence continues at coordinate 349,410,469 of NC_081415.1, read as the reverse complement.
ATACATATGCATAGAAAAATACCTACCCAAATCCAAGAGCCAAGTCTTTGCCTCCATCCCACTGCTAGACCCATGCAAAGTGGGAGGTCAAGACCTAAGAAGATCCCTCATGTGATCTATTGAAATCACATCCTGATCTAATGTTGCATCGTCTCTCCTCTATGGTGAGTGCTCTCTCTCTCACTCCTGATACTCAAATCTATCTTGACAACTAGAATGATGAGACTCCTCCTATTGATTCTACTCTTGCCTCGGTCATAAATGTGAAAGAAGTTCATGAAGAACATTAACCACTGCATCACCACCTTGTTGGTTCTCACCCTGAGCCCCTTCATTTTGTTGATCATGGTACGGCTCCTCTTGGCGAGCCTCTTTAGAAAACTCTGGACGAGGATTCTATCAAGTACCCACATGATGACCACCTTGACCATGATAACTCAATGATGAACAATAAATACCAAACCGGTACTAAGAGGGGGGGGTGAATCAGTACAGTCACAAAAACTTTTCCCGAACTGGTTTGACTGTAAACACTGCAAATGTCTGACAGATAGTAACACCGGTCTGAAACAGAGTGTAACCGGTAAGCCTAGGAATGACTGTGACAAGCATTAACCAGTTAATCACTTAGTTTTCTACTCAACTTAATACTACACTTCCATTTCACCTTTATGCATGAATAGATATTCTAAAATATGATAACAGCTAGCTCAGCATGTTTTACCTTCAGACACAAATCACTTAAATCATCACATGAAAAATACTACACATGACACACAGATTTTTCATGTGGAAACCCAACTGGAAAAAACCACAGTGGGGATGAATACACATAAGCTGCTTTTGAACTCTTTAGAAGTCCACTCTGTTAGGAGCCTAGTCTGGTTAAAGACGGTTACAACAGGTTCTGCTAGAAATCGATCCTTTTAGATATCACCCGGTTAAGGGTTAAACCCTGTTAGAGGTTACCTTGTTAGAGGATTTCAAGAACTCAATTAGTTTGAGTCACCCTGTTAAAGGATTTACAACAAGCTGATTAAAGCTACCCGGTTAAGGGATTTTCCAACTATTGAAGTGGTTAAAAATCAATAGGTATTACAATGATCTGATAATAGCACTCAATGCCTAATGTAGATCCACTTAAGTTCCTTCCTTTTGCACACACACAATGCAGGAATCAATCCTCTTATCTCATCTGGTCTAGCAAGAATCATGTATCTCTTCACTTAGATACACACACGCCATTTGCCAACAACCTCAGCATAAAACACAACATCGACCTTATAGGAAACAGATAGGTCGGTAGCATAAACCCTAAACTCTAAACATTTAGGTTAAGCAATTAAGGTGGTTCAATCCTGACCATTGAACACTTTGCATTTGAATACAAAAGTCTTGAACATATCTCAAGACATTCTCCATCATTCATTCTTCACCACTTTCATGGCAGCTTGTAACCCATCACGCGTTCTCCACTGTTTACAGAGACTTCGCATATTCTCGAGGTAGATAGGATCGAGCTCATTCATGCAAGATCCTTCACGCGCTCAAGCTGACGTGGAAACATGATCAGATCTTCATTACAATGCTAACTCATCACACAATGTCATTGGTTGAGTCACACAGGCTTGGAACACTTCAACCAGAAACCCTTAAGCTAAGACTACAAACCAGTAGTCATATCATGTTAAGTCTTCATAGAGAACATTCCATATGTTGGTTGACATTTCATCATATTGGTTCTCTTGGACAAACATACCACTTCACCTATTGCTCAATATACCGGTTTATACCACTATACCAGTTCACTTCACCAACTATTTAGCTTCAATATACCTGTTCACTGCTTTGCACATATATCGGTTCACCACATTGTACCGGTTCACATTTCAGCATATTGTCAGTTCACTCTCCAACATATTGACATCAATGACAACATAATATCATCATGTCAACATACTCAACACAAATGCCAACATACCATGACCTCTAACCCTATGAGGCATCTCATCTGACAAGACACAAAACATCTATAAGATAAAATCTAGGGCTATTGCTGACAAGAAAGCAACTACCAAGCAAAACTCAAATAACTCCACTGCTACACACAATGGGCTCAAACATGAAACCCAAGTACCCAGTGTATGAACATGGGCTCTGATACAAAATGTAATACTCGCCAAAATACCCTAGAGAAAGCTAAGCAAATAACTAGGAAATAGAGGGAAAAAAAATTAAAAAGAACCATAATAACACATGTAACTCACATGAATACTAACATACTAACATTATCTCCAATAAATTCATCATCTAAGCTTGTGCTCAATGATACATACACCATCTGGGCATAAGCATAATCCACTCTAAACATAATCATAAGAACATAAGTACGCAAGTGGAAATAATCATCCTCACATAGATTAACCTTTCTCTAGGGTGTCTCAACACCATTACATGACATAAAATTAAGAATAAGAACAACATTATACAACTCAATCACATTCTCCCTAATAGTCATTTCATTTTAAGTACCATAAAGAACATCCATTTTACTTTCCAATATGCATACACAAAAGCAGCCCAATTTATTTATAAGCTATTGGTTCATTTTAGTGCATCAAATCCAAATGTTCCTATCACTTATTCTCAATAAATGAATAACATTTTAATTTCCAAAAGATAACATTTCTAAAGCATAATGTTTTCTCATACTCTATACCAATATTCTCATTTTAAATCATAAAGTACACATATTACTAATCCAAACATCATCTTCTATTTAACCATAAATCTCATCCTCTAATTACATGACTAATGAACATCCAAGATACATCATATGTCTAACAAGAGTGCAGAAATATATTTATCTACGAGAGTCATATCCTCTAGATACTATATCAATATCCAAATTGCATATGATTACAATGATGTCTTCCAATTAGAAAAATACATGACCACCCGCTCTAAGAATCCAAGAAAGATGAAGAGAAAAGAATCCACATCCACGCACTCAAACATCTAATAAAGAGAAGAACATCCACATGGAAGAAGCCATAAAACCACCCAACCATGTGGAACCATAAGGAACTACCCCACGTGCTCCATAGAATGACACAAGATCCCACACACACTCTAGATCTAGGTTGACACCTAACAACCCAAGGACATAACCATAACAAAGGCAATAGAAAAGCAACCCCATGAGTATTAAACCAACATCACATCACAAGGCTACAACAAAAGCATAACACTTCCAGAGGCTTCACAACAAAGCAAGGTATAAGGAACTAGGACCTACATGTAGGAAAGAGTGTCATCTCATGCTACAACCACATAAAAACAAAAGGAGATCCTGGGATCTCTGTCCCGGCACTAATGATACTCATGCGGAACCATCTCGACCTTTGAGAAAATCAAGGGAGATCGATTTGCGTGGATCACTAAGGCCTTCCCAAAGATCATACTGAGTCTATACTAGCACTATGGGGCCATGAGTTGGGGCACCACAAATCCATTTCTTATCTTATTAATGTGAATCACTACTACCCATCCCACCTAGGATTAATTTATTTAGTTATCACTTGATTACATATACGAACTCGTAATAAGATTTCCTAACAGTCTAGATGGGCCGACACCTATCTCTAGGAGTTCCTGGTTGTCTATTCCTCATAACCCCAACACTCACTTGGAAGCCCACTCCCCTTATCATCCTCCTAGACCTTAGGGTAATAAAAATTACAAACAAACAAGGGCTCTCAAAAAAGCATAACCCAATTATCCAGGGTTCTCTATATCAAATGATAATTAAAATAAATGCATATCAAATGCCAAATAATTTAGTCTCTCAAAGGCAAACATGGAAATCATAATATCCAATAACATCATATATTCAACATGAGCCCAATAATTAATATCAAGGAACATCCATCTTACTTAAAATCCATAAACAACGTAATTATCCATCTCTAATCATAAAAATCATCCTGGGTCAACATAGGAATTGACAAGGACCCAGAAATCAGCCTCTCGACTGGAAAAAATCAAAACAAATGACAAAATGACACAGAAAAGCTAAATACAGCAATCTGGTAGTTTCAAAGAATAATTAAGTGCATGTACTTGGAACTTCAGTGCAAGTAATCATAAGAACAATGCATATACTCATAACTACAATGCATATACTCAGAACAAAAATGCATATACTCAGAACAATAGCACATATACTTGGAACAACAATGCATATACTTAGAACAACAATGCATATACTCATAACAACAACAAATATACTCAGAACAACAACACATACTCAAAACAACAACGCATATACTCAAAACAATAGTCCATATACTCTAAACAACAACACATAAATGCAAATACTTGGAAAAACAATGTATATACTCAGAATAACAACACAAATACTCAGAACATATACTTAGAAAAACAACGCAAATACTCAAAACAGTAGTGCAAATACTTAGAACAACAGCACAGATACTTAGAACGATAGTGTAGATACTCATAACAATGACGCATAAACCATCAATCAACCATTATATATCACCAGAGAATCATTTCCCACAAACACAATGAATACAATATTTTTGAATGAAAATAGCATAAGAAGGTTTTAAAAATCACCAACCTGGAAAAATAGGAGTGATGGACAAAGAAAAGTTGCAGAAGAGATTCATGGCCTCAATCCAGCTAAAACAACAAAATTCCAATAAAATCTTCAACCAAGCCAAGCTCCAACACCAATCAATTGCAAAAATTGTTCATCAAAACAATGGAGTTCAAAAAATTCTTCAGCCAAGCAACCTCAAAAAAAATCAAATCTCCAAACAAATAAAAATTAATCCAAAACTATACAACCTTCCCAGCCAATCAAAATAATCCAAAATATAATAATTTCTAGGAACCATCTCCAAAATCAATACAATAATAATATAAAATAATATTATTTCAATCTCCAAATCTCACAGCCAATAATAGAAGAGGGTAAGTAAAGTAAATAATAAATAAGTAAATAAATGGGTAAAAGATAAAATAACAATAAATAAACTCACTAACCAATAAAATAATATATAAAGGCTAATAAATAAATAAATCAAAATCCCAATAGATATAATATAAATAAATAATAACCCTTAATAATTAAATACACAATTATATTAAATATTAATACCATCCATTAATTTAATTTAATATTAATAAACTATGTAAATCAATTAATTAATAATCACAAGTCCACAAGGCAACTCTAACCAAGACACCAAGACTAATAGGATACCAGCTAAACCGAAAGTATAGAATAGGATCTCATGTCACCTCTAATCAACTTGCCATTGGGATTAAGACATGCTCAGACCTATGTAACTAGGTGAAGTCTATGTCTATTACCTGTAAACCTATAACTGCCAATGCACACACAACAACATATATAGCATATAACATGAAATAATCAGACAAGTGAAAGAGAGTCACAATGTCATATCATACTCTTAGGCGAGTGGTAAGGCATCGTCTCTTCACAATGTAATAGTAACACAATCATGACAAACATAGTATCATCATCATCATATTTGATATAACCATGAGATGGGGTTAGCACTAGCAAGATATAATCATATCATCATAGACAAGTATAAAATCCTCACATGTACAATGAGTGCATATAAATCACCAAACATAATTCCATCATCATAATAGTCCCAAATTTATATTCATCCATATTAAACCATAATGTATCAAATGTAAATATTCATCCATTTTAAACCATAATGTATCAAATGTAAATATGAAATATCTAGCATTAGCTATAACCATCCAAATCATAAATAGACCCATAAATATATATCAAAGCATCGTAAAAGAGTCTAAGCATAATCCATAAGTCTATTGATGCGTAAAACAAAAGATAAATCAGGGAGGGGCACTACAATATGGGGGAGAAAAAGGATGGGGGAAAAGGTTTGAGGTACCTTTGGGAGATGCCACGAGCCATTAGAAGGGGGAAATGGCTAGGATAGGATGAGAATAAGATGGCTTACATGGTTTGAATCATGGATGTAGAAGTCATTAGGTCCATTGGAGTTGTGAGAGACCTGGTCACTAAGCATGCATTATTAACATAGACTAAGCAGCATAGAGAGGATGGTTTTAGCACATGACGAATTGGAGTGGGTGCATGAGTGACCATGGATTCGAGAACATACAATGATGATGACCACACTAGTAGAGAGATGGCATAGTGATACCTGTTTGTTTCATTTATTGACTACAAAGGTATTGATTACCCTGGAGGACGTGCAACGTACATTCTGAGTGTTGATTTTAAAAGTGATCTCGCAGTACCAACTAAAGCACAAAAATTATTACCTACATCAGAAATGTCAAATAGAGGACTTGCCTATGGACCAGATGTGCATGAGACTAGAGTTAGCAATTGACCAACGACAACAAATTCCAAGGTTGGTGTTATATCTCTATGAGTTAATTAGCAAATAAATGATGTCTGACCTTAGTGGGCATGGATTCTCGATAGGATGGGCCGGATGTATATACCATATTTTAGAGGACAATGTTCAGTTCACCTAGGGGTACACCATGCTAGGGCAATTGTACCATGATATTCACATGTGTAACTATTGAGCATACAAAAGCCTGAGTACCAGATTCACATTGTTGCACATATGGGCATTTGAGCATATAGCCATGTGTCAACCACAGGGAGTTAGAGACTAACAACTATAATTTTTTTATGTAAACAGATATGGAGGACTATTGCATTTTATTTAGGTGGGTTCCATGGGCTAGTAGCGGCATTGTCTAGATGAAATGTGTGACTTCACCTAGAGACCATATAGGTTTTGTGAGCAATGGTCCAATGATGCATATTACTTATCTTTTTTGTAGATGTGGTGTTGATTGATGATCCAAATGATCCATGTTATAGATCAGTACCTGCCTCAACAAGTCATGAGATAATTTGAGCTATCGCAGGATATTATCGGTGAGGAGCTTATACCCCCATGAGTCACATGGGATACAGGTACATGGAAAGACTCCATAGGCCTAGCACAGAATAGCTTCATAGGGATGATTTTGGTGGACTAGGATCTGAGGCCGGATGTGGTAGGTGTTGGGACCATAGGTGCTTATGCAGCATGGTGGGAGTTCCACCAACTGACACAACTTACCATTCTAGGTGTATTGGGACCGGATGAAGCTACACCAATAGTCGATCAGGTGGTTGGAGGAGATGGGGATGATGGGGGAGACAAAGGGGAGGGAGGCACAAGGGGAGAGGTTGGAGGAGTAGAGAGAGGATGGAGAGGAGAGATCAGAGGAGAGAGCGGGGGAGGAGAGGACAAGGTCCTCGAGTATAGTTGCAGGCAACACCTATATAGGTACAAGGAAAGGTGGAGCCATAAGTACAGGTCTCGATAGTAGCACCACCACCAATGTCAGCACAATAGCATCCATAGATTCTCCCATAGCCTCATCCATAGCCTTAGATCACCCAATCCATGCTTGACTAGGTGACCATGGAGAGGGAGTCTGGGTGATATTTGGGTCAAAAGACTTTCTTGGTTAATGTCTTTTTAAGTATTTCTGGAATTGGTTTATCATATACCTAAGGATGTTATCTAATGTTTTTAATGTTCCATCTATGCAAATTATCTAAATCAATCTTAGAATGTGGTTTAATTTATGTTATGTCAACATTAATAGATACACATGTTTTGTGCACATTAACATCATGATGCAGGGTTAGCCAAGATGAAAGAAAGACTAAGTTGGCTGATAGGAGGAACATCAGCGTGTCGCTAGGATGTTGACCCAGTCAAAATGAAGAAGCATTGGAGAATATTATAACCACTTGATCGCTTCCTCAATAGAGCAGTTTCTGGAACATTCATAATTAATCTGAGTGGAGCTTAAATCCAGGAAGGAGGATGTGCTATATTTCCTCAGCTATAGGATAGTTGTTGTTGTTTTGTTTTCCGCACTGACTTCTTCTTTAATGTAAATTAACTCTATTAGCCTATTCCCTTGGGACATCCGTTGATCAGTTAGGAAACTGTTATAAAGTTTCCTTATAAATAAAAGGTCTCTATCTCCTCTCAGGGGATGGAACGACCATAGAATTTTTAGTATCCATCTTTCAAACTTATGTATTTTGCAGTTGATTTGAAATAAAGAAGACAATATTATTTTGAGCTTATCAGTTGTTATCTAGAGTTCTGGATATACTCACCCAAGGGGGCCCACTTGGTGAGTAGTCCCTTTGTGTTTTTTTAGTTAATTTCCATTTTGTTGTATTTGACTATTCCTGCAGCCACTAGAAATAGTTCGTGTGTTTGTTCTTGCAGCCACTGCGAGCAAAGTAGTCCCTATTTGTTGGCCAGAACATTTTTATTCAGTAACACCTACTTAAGTTACTTTCGGTTGTGATTTTTGATTAAGTATTAGTTCATTGTGTTTTTGCACATTTATTTCAGAGAATTTCCTTTTTCAACAGTAGTATAGAATGGTTGCAATTTGAACTTAGTGCACATACACTGCTGGCCCATTTCACATTTACGTCCCTGTAGACACCCAAAAATGGTCAACGCTTGCGAAGTCATACTTTAACATTTGCGCATTGCCTCATTTTAGGTTTTTGCATCGCATTAACATTTCTCCTATGTCACGCACTTGGTCTTTATCATTTGCGAACATCGAGTCATTCTTCTACATTCTTCAATCATCTCGTCCTCGAATTTGGTCTTGTCAACAATATTATCCAGTCATGATTTTGATCAATTTTACTCTGTCGCATCAATGTGCGTATTCATTTGTCATCATTTTGGACATCGTTAATCCTAATTAGGGTTTAGTCCTCTTATCAATCTTGTCAATTTATCATCAATCCTTTAATCTTGTCATTTTACGATCGATTTGTCATCGACCGTTGTCATGTTCGATCTTGTCATCTTGCAATCCATTTTGTTGTCGATTCTTGTCCTCTTGTCGATTTTGTCATTTTGCAACCGATTTGTCATCATTTCACTATCAATCATTATCCGTCTCAATTGTGTCAATTTGGATCAAATCATGTCAATTGGCGTATTTCTCAATCAAATCATTTATCGCATTGGTCATTTATCAAAATCAAGTCATGACATTAATTATCTTCAATCAAGACCTAATTGTCATTTTCGCATTTCTAATTCGTCTTCTAGGGTTTTATGATTTAGTCATTTAACCTAATTCGCCATTTCTTCCTCTAGGATTACTAAATTATTTATTAATCCTAAGTCTTCTTATTACAATTAAATCTTTATTTAATTGGCTAATTATTCCTCTTTGTGAATTGATTAATAAATGAAAAATTATTAATTAATTCACTAATTCCTAAATCCTATTTTTCATCAATTTCTAATTCCAATTTCCTAATTTGTCATCAATTTCATTTTCCTAATTTTTCAAATTTCTAATTCCTTTTCCCTCCTAATTCATCTCCTAATTCCATGGGAATGGCATGTCAATTTGTCATGAAATTGTCATAATTGATAATCAATCAATTTGACATAGAATGTGTCATAATTTGTCATCAAATTGTCAATCAATCAAATTATGCATGGAAAGTGCATAATTTGTCATAATTAACATATTGATTTGCAATTTCTATTTGAATTGCATCATGCCAATCTTGTCACTTATCCAATTCTTCTATAAATTGGATGATTTTCTTGAATCAAAGCTAATAACCCTTCTAATACCCCTTCGAATCCCTTCAACCCCTTCAATTACTTCTTGAAATTCGAATTGCTGTCAAACTATCAAATTTTAGTTCTAGTACTCTTGAGCTTTTTGCTTTCAATTGTGAGAGCACTTGTAGGTGAGATCCACAAAACTATTGAAGAGGAAAGAACAACAATGGAGCCGCATGGAAGGAGTATTCAATCTTGAATCTGGTTTGCATAATGTTTTCTTTTGAATGCTTTGTTTCCATACCTCTATTGAATGTGCATTGTGATTAGGTTCATTGCAATGAGTATTTCTTTGATTGAGCTATCATGTTTAATGTTTTGATTTGATCTACTTATCTTGTAATGATTCCTAATTTCTATGCCACAGTCCCTAGTCGATAAAATAAATGATCCTTTTCTACAAGAGGGTTAGTTGTTCAGTAAGGATGTCCAATCTCTGAACTAATTTTTGATAACCTAGTTGTTATTCTAGTTATGAGGAAAAATAGTGGTGAGGGAGAGAGCTCGAGCAGATATAGAGTAGGCTAGGGTAGACAGCCTACAGGTAGAGAGGGACATGCTACAGGTGGCCCTTGAGGAGATGACTTTAGAGAGAGATTCCTATAGGATGGAGGAAGACTACCATAGAGGTACTGCAAGTGGCTTGTGGAGGAGAGATGGCAGAGAGGATCCAAGAGTTTGAGGAAGAATTCAATGGGTTGAGGGTGCAGTTGTCATGGGCACAAACTGATATCATCCAACTTAGAGGAGAGAGGGGATATAGCAAGTCAAATGCTGGTACTAGTTGGGATGACACAGGTCTTCAGTGAGGTCATGGGTGTGAGGACACAGATTGAGCATATGGCTCGCGAGATGCAGTATTATAGGGATCTATATCATCAGGTTGTACTTGTAGAGTAGAGAGCAAATTCCTTCACCAAGAGTAGTAGATATCGGCGTACCCATACTTAGACCTAAGGCAGGTCAATAGGCATGTGTGCATCTCGGCCTCCACTAGTAGGACCCTTAGGAGGATGGGCAAGTCCAGGTATTGATGGAGAGAGTACTGGGTAGCTCATTGAATCCAATAGTTTTGATGACCCTTCAAGCATATATTTCATTGCATTATAATTGAATACATCATTATTCTTTTGATATATAGATGGGATGACTCATGATTTTGGAATCAATTCATTTATTAATGTTATATTGTGATGGACATTTATTATGGACTGTGATTTATGATGGATTTATGATGATTCTTATTGGTTATGCTTGTGCAGTGATGATAATGATTATGATGCTCTTAACATGTATGTGATGCAGGATGGATGAATGCATGTATGTATCTATGTGATGTGTGTGTTGTTGATATGATATGCATATATGTGATGTTATTATATTTTGATGGATGGTGTATTTGATGTTCATAACACATGTTGTATGCAAGATAGATTATATACATGTATTTATGATGGTTCTTCTATGTAGAGCTAGGAGGTGAAATCGGTTTCAAGACTTTCCTCATCAAGTGGGCCTCATTGTTGGAATGTGGTTTTCTTACATTGTATGGTAGGTTTCTTATGAATCTCAATTTATTCGGGCCTACTATAAGACTTTGGAGGAGGGAGATGTCCCTCATAAAATATATTTTAAAAGGTATATTCTCTACATTGTCAATAATCTTGACCTTGATCTCAGGTTGGGTGGAAGTGGATGCAACATTGGAAGTTTCAAGTTTTGATGGTGAAGCGGGAGTATTAAGTGTGCAATGGTAGGAATGTTCCCCTTTAAGTAGTTTGCAATATTGAAAAGGTTGCGGATCAACCGAGATAGTGATTTCTCTACCATTGTATACTAATTTCAGGAACTAATGGTAGGTGGATGGAACAATTTGAATGGCTTAGATCCATGGACAACCAAGGAGAATGTTGTAGGGGAGATCAAGGTCCAAGACTTGACAAGTAGTCTCAATGGTTGTAGGGCCTACTTGAAGAGGAAGTGTGATGGTACCTTTTCAGACATGTTCTGCATCATCATATGATTTTATTATTATTTTTTCAAAGGGATCAACCAAATCTTCAAAGATTCTCTTGAAAGTGTTTCATTAACTTGTAGGTACATGGGTTTAACCCAGATCCACCATCTATAAGGACATGTTTGATCTTATGTTTATGTACAATTACCTCAATGTGGATGGGTAAATTGTGAGAGTGTTCAATGAATGGAGCATCTTTGGAGGTGAAAACCAAGTGATGTTGCATAGCAAGGTTACCTATCAAGGCCTAGAATTGAGCGGTGTTAATATTGTCAAGTACATGGGATTCTAGCAGGGCCTGTTCAAGTATCTCTTTACTAAGGATGGAAATATATGTAGGAATCTTGCTAAGATGATCAAGTATGTTATAGCGATTGGCAGATGATGTGGAAGTTGGAGGAGGAGGAGGAGGAGGAGCTCCTTCAATAGTTACTCTCTCCTTGTGGGTGGTGATGTTGCAATCATTTAGAGGAGATGGATTGGAGGGTTAAGAACCTTGAATGACTATCTTTGTTGGAGTTGGTATATTGGATGACTAAGGAAGAGGGACTCCTTGGATAATTACCCTTGGTCTACGGGGTTTTGATGCACAATCAGCTCCTTGGATAGTAATGGTATTAACATGATTATCGATAGGTTCAATGCGTCCTACTAAGGAGTTGAATCCAATGATATTGTTGGTATAGTCATAGGGGACTAAATGAGATAATAAGTGTTTGTCCTTGCCATGCTTAGGGAAGGGTTGCTAATACATATTGAGCTTATCATTGGAATTATGGGGCTTTGCAACTACAACCTTGACATCACCCTTATCAACAAGGTCTTGAATATAATTTTTGAGTTTCATGTATCTTCTTTTATCATGACCTTGGACCCGATGGTATTCACAATATTTATTCCCATTATACCATAAGGGATTCAGTTGGTTGGGTTCATATGGACTAGTCATGAGAAATACTATGATGCCAACCTTAACAAGCTTTTGGAAGACAACCTCAATAGGTTCAACAAGAGGATTATATTTCCATTAATGCTGGTTGTTGGGATGGGATGATCGTCTAGGAATGGAGATGTTATTGTGAGGTTTGGATGGATTTTGTGAATCAGATTGGTTGTTGGATGAATTACTGGTGGTGGTTGACTTGGTCGATATAGTCACTATTTTGACACGCTTGGCATCAATGACTCCATCATTGACAATGTTTTTGTTCTTGGACCAGTACCTAAACTTGTCATTGGATAAAGACCCTTGGGAATTATTTTGGTAAGGTTTTAGGACATCTTGCTCTAGGAGAAATCATTCTAAGGCTAGGCCTTTCTTGTTGACTTCCAAAAAAGTCTCGAAGAACTGACAACTCAAAGGATGAGACATTTTAGGGATAAGGATATGTTGAAACAACTCTACTTGCTAAGATTCGGGTATTTCCCAAGGAAAATTTTGAATAATATGTCACCACCTTTGTAAAAAGTTGGCGAAGGTCTCTCTAGTGCTTTATTTTGTATTGCATATTTCTATCATAGAGGTGTAATTCTCAATGTTGTACTCATAGTGAGACACAAAATTTCAACTAGGTCAAGGAAAGACTTAACGGAACCATGAGGTAAGGCTAAAAACCAAGCAAGGGTCGGTCCACTCAGACTCTTTGTGAAAAGTCCTCATAACTAGACATCACTATAGGAGACTTCCTGACAAGCAATGTTGAATTCTCTCACATGTTCCCTAGGGTCACCTTTGCCTTTGTACTTGTCAAATTTTAGTATCTTGAAACCAAGGGGGTATGAAGCCACTAAGATTGAGGGATAATAAGGACATGAAAATATTTCCTCAAAGGTATATGATTTCTTGCAAGTCCCTTCCTTTAGGTTCTTAATTAGATCCTTCATGTCATGAATTTCCCTTATAAGGTCAGGTGGTTCATTTTGAACATTAGGGATCTATTGACTTGAGTTAGATACCAAGATGTAGGTAGACACGATAGGCATATCACCACCAATATATTGATAGGAAGAGATGAGAACTTGGAAGGTGACCGGAGGATGCGAGGCAACAACTGTGCTAATAGGAGGTAAGGTGGTACTGATATAATTGGAAAAATTATGGAATGGTGCAAATGTTATAGGTGTTCAAGAAGTAGGGTTGGAGGTGTTAGCAGGTGCGAAAGTGGTAGGTAGAACATTGATGATGGGATTCAGGATAGGCTAACCAACGAAGTCGCCTTCCATAGGGGTGTCAAGGATGGACCAATAAAAATCTTGATGTAATCTGGCCCCTTAGTTGATAATCTCGGTTAGGAATGTGCTAGGATAAATTTTGATAAGTTTTTCCATCATTCATCAGTTGTATGGATAATCCACAAAGGTTCACAAGCATGAAGGATGTTCAGGTTGGTCAACGTATTCTTATTTTATTTGAGCATCATGATCAACATAGAGGTTAGGGTTGGGTAACTCATTTCCTTGGGTAGGCATTTTTTGCTTTTGGATGCACATGTAGACCATGCAAGGGCAATCTCAAGATTAACTAGGATGAAAAGAATGAATCGAGATTGGATATATGGAATTGGTCAAGAGATGACGAGGAGATGTGAGATGGAAATGAGGAATAGGACTTAGTAACCTTGGATTTGATAAATTAAAAACTTATAATTGATTTGGATATGATTGGATTGGATTGGATGAAATTCTAGTCCTTGGATTAGGGAAAGATTGATTTGGATTTGGATGACACCTTGGTCCTTGTAATGGGTGGAAAATTAGGGTTTCCACCATGAGAGGGATGAAAACCGCTAATTTTCCATTACATTTAAAAGAGGGGTGAATCCAATAGATTCAATCACAAACCAGTAATGATAAGGACTAAATACTGATTGGATTCAAGGGGATGTAAATTTGTTTACCTTCTTTTGTGAGTTGAATTGCTGAAAATAGGGAAAAGTGTTGAAAATGAAGGTAAAAATGCAAAAATAGTGAGCTATAGTCATCAAATTGAGGCACACACCTGGATCTGAGAAATATAAGTAGATTAAGACATAATCCCCGAAAAAGCTCCAAAAATGTCAGGACCGGAGCGACCGTTACTCTAGTCCTCCTAACTTTTCACAAACCAAAAGGGGTTGATTTGTCTCTACAAATAATGCATATTCTAAAGATTGTAGCTCCATACTTGTTTCCTACACACAGAAAGAAAGGGAAATAGGTTGGGAATAGAGGGTTGCCTAAGTCAAACCCTGGTTAAGGAATTAACCTTGATTGAAATATTGCAAATACTGAAATAAATAATGAAAGGATATACCTCAAATCTCTAATAACTGATAATGATGTTTTGCTTCTTGAATGTAATCATATATATTGTATGAAATGGCATGATCATGACAAAACCATAGTCACACACATGTGCTTGCAAATGAATGATGTAATGTTGCTCCACATTGATGAATGAAGAATGTAGCCTTGAAGATCTTTAGAGATGCTTGATGATGAATGCTTGAATTTTTTATGATTACAATTTTACCCTTCTATGCTTATGATGTGTTTGATGTATATCAAAATGAGAGGGGGAAACCTCCTTATATACTTTCCCATTGAATAACATGCTAATTTCCCTATATAGGCCAACATAGAGAGAGATTTCCTGCTTATTTTTAAAGATGCAATGGGGAGCCAAGATAGGGCCCAATTAAGGAGGACCAGAGTGTGACCCCTTGGTCCCAATGAGGACCAAAGTGCCATGCCCTGATCCTACCCTATTTTGGGGCCGAACTAAGGGGCCATGTGATGTATGAATTGAAAATAAAGTGATATTTGCATGATGAATGCATAATCAGGACCTAATTAGGCATTGGGGGACGCACACTAAGGTGAGGGCCTAAAATGTGGACTAAATTGTAAGGGAGTATAATTTAGGATGCTATAATTAGCCCCCACTTTAGCAGGAGTATAAGCTTATGCAACTACTCACGGTAAAGTATACAAAAGAGAGGTGAGGAATGGGGAGAAAAATTACAAGGAGTATAAGACATCACCAATTTCAAGAAACCAAGCCCCCAATCTTAATATATTAACTCATTCAAACATATGCAAGGGCACACAAAAAATAAGACAAAAAGAAAAAATTTAAACAAAGACAAAAATACAATAAAGGAAAAGACACAAAAAGACACACACCAAATACAAGACCTCAAGTCAACTAAGTGAAGAGACCTCGATATCAAAATGTCTCAACCACTAATATCATTCTTGAAAAATGTCATCTAACGAACATGAGTGATCACATAAAAGAGAAAATCAAGCATCATCCATGAACTATCAATAGCAAAGCTACAAGTTCATGAGAAGAAGAAGAGAGAGCATGAATACACACTAGATGTGCTTTTCTAGGTGATCCATGAGAAGAATGATGAGAGAGGACATAGATACCTCATCCCTAGATGTTTTTATCTAGGTGATCCATGTTCGGGAGGAGAGTAGGAATAGTCTATCCATGTTCTGCTAGTTTCACTCATCCTCCTACGTGTATGCAAGTGATTTCTAGTTTCAATCATAAAGCATCTTGTGTAAGACTATTTTATCTAGTTTCGAGAATGAATACCCTATATAAGACAAATGATGCATAAAATGGGGATGAAGCATAACAATGAAAAAATACCATGTTGATAAATGAAATGAGGATTAAGCATGAGGATACAATAATCCCATAAATAATGGACAAAATAGGGATAAAACATGAGTATGCAACAATCCCATATTGACAATCAATAGTCAAAATGCAACTAGGAGGCCGCATGTACGCCCCTCCCCCACCCCTTTAAGATATCAACATAGTTGTATGTTGATGTCTTAAGGTAGATAGAAACAAGGATAACCACCTTCAACACTAATGATATATCCACTAATCAATAATGCATGAATTCCAAGCTAGGAAGAAAGACTCCTAAATAGTCTTTGTTTCTTTAAGCAAGGAAGAGATAATTGTAAAAGAGATATCTTGCAACAAATATAAAGGGGTCCTTTTGAGGGATGCATGATTAACAAAGCAGGAAGATATTTTTGCATAAAGATATCTACCTCCAAGAGTAGAGGAGATCCTTAATAAACATGACATCTTGGAAGCAAAAGAGGACTAAGAATACACACCTTCTCTAATGTTTAGGAAAAGGTAGATTATTAGGATTGTACACTTTCACTAAGGAGATATTGTTCATAAGAGATGTGATATTTCAAACAAATAATACATCCTAAACAAGGAACATTTATGCACTTGTATAAAGGGAAATTCTATGCAAGAAATGACATCAAATTATGAAAGATACAACTCAACAAAAGAAAAGACAATCTTTAGAAAAAGAGAGAGAGTTGAAACATTATTTTTGACCCCCAATCATGGAGACAAGGACACCAAAGAGAGATCATATATAAAAGAAACACTCTTCTAAAATAAGCAAAATATCCTCAGCAGGGATGTATATCACAATATAAAAGGGTTCATTATAAAAGATACAACTCAATAAAGAGAAGAATTTGATGAATAATTATAGAATTTCAACACTAAGGAAGAGATCCATTTAAGGATATTCACTTATAAGGCAAGGATAAGATCCTCATTAGGGATACTTGCTCCAATAAGAGGAAGAAGATCCTCAACAAGGATATACACCTCCACAACAATAAGAGATCCTTAATAAAGGCCCTAATTCACAAAGGGAAATTAGAAAGGATGATTTAAAGGCTATTCTTACCCCCCAAGAATGGAGACAAGATAAAATATTATTATGTTGCTACCTAAGTATGATTGCACTTGAAATTTTACCATAATGAATCACAATGAGCCCCCAATAAGTAAGCTAACAATGTCACATAATGAGGAGCATCATAGTAGGAACTTAAATGTTATGTGAAAGGAAAAATATGAGAGTCCAACTCATTTCCATTTATTATTTGAATGGTACCAGTTACAATAAGTTATAAAATTTAATCTACTAAATCATGACATTCATTAGTAGCATTGCCAGGGATTTGATGATACTTGCAAAAAGAAGAATCGTGTTAATTTTTCTTACAATTATTTATTTGATTCTTTAAAGGGAGACTAATCAAGTTGTATGGAAGAAGCTCATACAAATATTCTCTTGTTGTGATGAGAAGTTGTAAAAAGACATAGATGTATTAGACAATGAAGGAGGGGATGTCAACAAAGGGCTTTGGAAACCTAGATCTTCTTGGGAAAAGTATGGTGTAGATTTCTCATGACCATCAAAACTTTGTTGCACACATCATAAACCATATCCATTTGTGTCCATGCATAGATGTTGAAATGTCTAGATGAGAGGGTTCATTCCTAGTATCAAAATCTAAATATCCCTCATCATCATCAAGACATGCATTGGAAGGAGAAGTGAGAATTGATTTAGAATATGTTTGGATAAATGACACACAAGGCTCCTTCAAGGCTTCCTTCTTAGATTGAGGAGTCTTATACCCATTGACGGAAGGTATAAATTCTAATGTACCCCAATTCTTTGTCAAGGAAACATCATTGATAGGAGATTGTGTTATTGAAGGAATCATAGTATTAAAGAGATAAATGCATCCTACTTCACCATGAAAAAAATCATAAGGATTAGGATTAGCCTCGATTGTGTGAATTTCATTGTGAATATGAATTTTATTGTGTGTTGAAGATTAGAAGGGATTGCTTTCATAGCATGAATCCACAGTCTACCTAGAAGAAGGATATAATTAAGATGGTTGGGCATGACATGAATAGGAGTAGGTAAAGTCACAGGTCATACTTTGATAGGTAATATGACTATACCAAGTGACTCTCTAGGAACATTATCAAAGCCACAAACACAAAGAGGGTCAGGTTGAATAGAAGAATGATCCCAATTTATCTTGTCTAATAAGTCAACACAATAAATGTTAAGTGTTGATCCATTATCAATTAAGCTACCTATTATGTTGTGTTCATAAATACAAGGAGTAATCAGAAGGGGATCATCTCTATTTCTAACCTCTATAGAAGTAAATTCATCTTGTCAGAATTTGAAATTATTTTGTTTCGAAGAAGGATAAAGAACCACTTTATGAAAGGCTTCTTGGATCAACCTACGGTAGGAAGGGGAAGTTTGAATCAAGTCCAAAAGAGAGATCTTTTCTAAGATATCATGGAGTTTCTCAACAAGCTCCTTATCTATGTTTTTATTAGGGTGATAGGGGGAAGAAAGAGAAGTGAGAAGAACATTGGGTTCTTTATTTTTTACACAAGCATTCAATGTTTTATGTATTTCCAAACCATATTTTTTCTAATTGTCTTTCAATAGCATCTCTTTCACATATGTATTTTGCAACTTATAGTATATTGGGAGGTTTCTTGGGTTTAGGCTTATTATAACTAGAAACATGAATGGTATTGACTTATTAGTCTCTTTTTTCTCCAAGGATGCATCTCTAGAAGGGAGAGAATTAAGGAAATTTCTAATGATTTCATCCTCTTGCACTAAATTATCCTCATGGGGGAGGTAAATTTTAGGATAAACATCATTCTTCAAAGATTCATCTTTAGGAGGGAGATCTTTTAAATAAGTGTTCATAACCTTTTCTTGCACCAATGTGCCCTCATTGGTAGAACCAAATTTAGGAGAGGGTAAATCAATGTCCATCAACACTTCTTCTCTAGGAGAGATACCATGTATGGAAAGTAAAGTGACATCAAGAAAGGTGTTTATGATATCATCCTCTTGATCTAAGATATTCTTATGGCAGAGGCACATTTTAGGAGAAATGTCAACATCAATTTTCAAAACTTCATCCTTAAGAGGAAGAGTTGTAAAAGGAGTGTTAATAATCTTTTATTTAACCAAGTTATCCTCATGAACAAGAGAATATTTAGGAGAGTAATTATCATGGTTTATTAGGGTGTCATCTCCAAAAGGTAAAGCTTGATAAAGAGGATTGTCAACTACATCAACTTATTTATCACAAAAGCTTTTTTATAAATAGGATTGATAGAAGGTAAAGGTTCATAAAGTGAATTGTCATGCATGATAACATCCTTGTGATTTTTTGGAGATTTAGAGGATGATGTAGAGGGAAGAATGAAGCCATCAAGAGTTTCATCCATCATCTCAAGGTCATCACTACTAAATGGCTTATGCATTATGTTGATTAACCTTTGGCAAAAGTATGGTTTACAGGGCTTAGGATAAAGGAAACCATCAAGAGCCTCCTCAAGCTCTTCTCTACTATATACTTATTCAAAAGGATAGTCATTATAAGAAAATGGATTTTCAAAGGCACGATAATCTTGCAAAGAGTAATTTGACATTTTGAAAAGAAATGCTAAATATTGCCATAAAATG
This sequence comes from Cryptomeria japonica, assembly GCF_030272615.1. Classification (NCBI taxonomy): domain Eukaryota; kingdom Viridiplantae; phylum Streptophyta; class Pinopsida; order Cupressales; family Cupressaceae; genus Cryptomeria; species Cryptomeria japonica. The sequence goes on along the minus strand of NC_081415.1, from coordinate 349,390,334 downwards.
AACTAAAGCATGCAAACACACAAAAAGCATAAAACAAGATTTTTTAGTATTTTTCTTTTTTTAACCCTTTTTTTTGTATTTTTCTTTTAAACAAAACTATTAAATGAATGCCTCTAAATATAAAAACACATCTGAAAAATTTTGCAACCCACAAGCCCAATTTTAAATTTAAAAATTAGGGTTTTTTTTTTTTTTGCGAAATTAACCTCTTGATTTTCGAAATTTAATTGTAAAATGAACTTGTAAAAGAAATTTTGAATTTTAAATTTGAAAACACTTGGATCTAATATAATTAATCTAAATTTTAGCAACCCACAAGCCCATTTTTTAATTTAAAAATTATGGTTTTTTGTAAAATTAACCTTTTAATTTTTGAAATTTAATTGGAAAATGAACTTGTAAATGAAAATTTGAATTTAAAATTTGAAAACACTCAAATATAGAATAATTAATCCAAATTTTAGCAACCCACAAGCTCAATTTTAAATTTAAAAATTAGGGTTTTTTATGAAATTAACCTCTAAATTTTTAAAATTTAATTGGAAATTGAACTTGTAAATGAAAATTTGAATTTAAAATGCCTAAAGGATTCAGATTTGAGAACATAAATAATAAATTAAGGTGCAAGATGTCAGGTTCACCAAAATGTAATCGGTGGAAAATTAGGGTTTCCACCATGAGAGGGATGAAAACTGCTAATTTGCCATTACATTCAAAAGGGGCGTGAATCCAATAAATCCAATCACAAACTAGTAATGATAAGGATTGAATATTGATTGGATTCAAAGGTATGTCAATTTGTTTACCCTCTTTTGTGAATTGAATTGATGGAATTAGGGAAAACTGTTGAAAATGAAGGTAAAAATGCAAAAATAGTGAGCTACAGTCATCAAATTGAGGCACGCACCTGGATCTGAGAAATATAAGCAGGATCGAACCTAATCCCTAGAAAAAGATCCAAAAATGTCAGGACCGGAGCGCCCATCGCTTTGGTCCTCCTAACTTTTTGCACACCAAAAAGGGTTGATTCATCTCTGCAAATAATGCCTATTCTGAAGATTGCAGCTTCGTACTTGTTTCTTGCACACAAAAGAAAGGGAAATAGGTTGGGAATAGGGACTTGCCTAAGTCAAACCTTGGTTAAGGAATTATCCTTGATTGAAATATTGCAAATACGAAAATAAATAATGAAAGGATATACCTTAGATCTACAGTGGTTGATAATGATGCTTTGCTTCTTGAATGTAATCACATATATTGTATGAAATGGCATGAACATGACAAAACCCTAATCACACACCTATGCTTGCAAATGAATGATGTAATGTTTCTCCACAATTGATGAATGAATAATGCAACCTTGAAGATCACTAGATATGCTTGATGATGAAAGCTCCAATGCTTTAATGTTTGATGATTGCAATTTCACCCTTGTATGCTTATGATGTGTTTGATGTATCAAAATGAGAGGGGAAAAATTCCTTATATACTTGGTCGTTGAATAACATGCTAATTTCCTGACATAGGTTGACATGAAGAGAGATTTCCTACTTATTTTGGAAGATGCAAGAGGGGGGCAAGATAGGGTCCAATTAAGGAGTACCAAAGCATGGTGCCCTGGTCCCAATGAGGACCAGAGCCATGCCTTGGTCCTACCCCATTTTTGGGCCAGACTAAGGGTCCATGTGATGCATGAAATGAAAATGAAGCCATATTTGCATGATGAAGGCATAATCAGGACCTAATTAGGCATTGGGAGATGCACACTAAGGTGAGGGACCAAATTGTGGACTAAATTGTAAGGGAGTACAATTTAGGATGCTACAATCCTTAGATCAAGATTAGAAAAGGTGTATGGATTAATGATGTGGGCCAAGAGCAAGGTAACAACCAAGCTAGGCTTAATCTATATCTTTGGATTAGAACTTTATTTGGATTAAGTCTTTTCCTACTTAGGATAGGCTATGTTCCTAAGCAAGACTAGACAAGGATGAGGATCTGCATCAACCCGAATGATTAGGACTAATTAAAAAAGGTACTTGAGATAGATAGTTTCTCAACCACCACACCAATTAGGGATCAACAAAGGATAAAGATCTAAATCAGACTTTGCAAAGTGTTGACCTTGGTTTAGGATCAATGATTGATGGATGAGATTTGGATCAAGAATTGATTGTGTTTTATATACTAGGTCCTTAAGGATGAGAAGAAACTAGTTATGGAATAATGAATTGGTGATGAAAGAAGAGAAAAGGACAAAGGTTACCCAAGATGACAAAGACACTTAGTATGGTATCTCTAGCTAGGGAAGGAAAGACAATGAGATGCGGTCACTCATATTCATTTTATGAGACAAGATTGACCTTTGCTCAAAAGAACATGTTCTCAAGGGTTCTTGATCAAATTCGTTGTTAAAATAATCAAGGCAATCATGGAAACAGAGCAAAAAGACTAGATGTTTTAACAAGATCTTGTAGTTCTTATAGAAGAAGCTTCTTTGATTAAATATTTTCTTGAGAATTGGATTTTTTTTATTGACTTTATGATAGATTGACTTCTTGGGATTCTTAAGGTACTTCTGGGTATGGTGCGTGGATGTTTGGATGAGATCTGATTGGAAATTTGACTTAGGTGGAGATGCCAAAACTGAGGTAGAGACACCAATTTATAGATGTAGACAAGGTTTTGTAGAAAAACAGAGAGGACATTTTAGGAGTAGAGATGATGATTCAAAAGCAAAGACGATGAAGGACAATCTTGATAAAGATTTTGCAAAATTTTGATGGATTCAACTAATTTTAGTTGATTTTAACAATATTTTGGTCTAAGTTGGAATTTTGGGAATTGTCTTCTCGGCAAGAGATATCAAACAAGAATAAAAAATGGTCAAGGGGGCGATTGAGACAAGCGTAAGATCATGGATGGGCTAAATTAGCTCAATTTGAACAATACTGGTATTTACATTTGAAGACACCCTTAAGCAAGCACTGCCTAAGCTGGAAAGAGGATACTATTTGCTAAGGCCCTTTTCTATAAATAGCAATACCTCAAACAAAGTGGACACATAGAGATATGGTGATGTTGACTTCCACACATAACATAGGCACACCAAATCAATTACCCTAAAGGTGTGGAGACCTTTTGATCGAGTAATTAGTGTCATACGATGAAGGGTACATAAACGGTTAAATTAGGGGTACAATGTGCATCCCCTACATTAGCAAGTATAAGAATTTGGGCCACTACAAAAAAAAGTGTCTAGTTAGCTTTCAGGGTAATACTGGTGTTATATATGTGGCGGTTCGTTTAATTAAAAGGTCTCCCAACCCTTAAAACAAGGGTTTTAACACATCATAAAGATATTAGAGGACACATCTATCAGTATGAATAACGATACCAAGTAATTGTGGTTTTTGTCATACCCATAATTATTTATATAGAAGACTAAAAGAGTACTGCTTGGGTCATTCCCTTTCACTTGCAGGCCCTCTAAAGAAACACTAAGTTTTAATCTCACCCATCAAAGAGGGAAGAATACCCCAAAGTGTTTTGGTTTCTAATCTATGACAAAAATGGGGGTAGGTCAAACTTTTTGGTCACCCAATATTTCACAAGGGGAGATCATATACCTACTATACCACACAAGCACAATAAAGAAGATATTAACTAGTTACTAATGCAAAAATTGAAACCTAAGCATGCATTTAGTAGGAAAAATTGTCTTGGACAAGACAATCTGCATAAAAGTAGTCAGTAGTTTGCAAACTTCAATCTTGGATAGTCGGGAGACAAGTTGCAAACACAAAATGATTGGCAAAAAATTACAAAAATTAGTCTGGGGCAGAGATGCCAAAGGACAGGCGGAGACAATGCTTTGTCTATGCAGACGCCAAAACGGAGACGCTGGCATAAAATCGTAGACGTCATTTTAGGTCACTACAAAAAACACTTAGCTGCTAAAAATAAGAAACTTGAAACAAAATAGAAAAACAAAATCTTGACCTTGACAAATAATAAACTAAAAAGTGCTAAAAAGTTAACATTTTATTTTTATTTTTTTTCTTCAGATTTTTAAGTCCTAAAAATATTAAGACACTAGCAATGCTAAGAAAACAAAAGCCCTACACAAAAAATAGTTGAAGCGGAGACAACAAGTTACCACTATGAAGATGTTATTTCTGAAGTGGCTATGACGTTCTGTAGACAAAGATGTTGATCCACAGAGCCTATAAAATAGAGAATACAATCTCGAGCATGGAGACGTCATTTTTGTGTCGCAGATGACATTTTGTAGACTTAGATGAGGATGCGGGGCGGAGATGTCGATGTGCTACCTATGCGAACTTTTCACAAAAACACTCAAAAACTGTTAAATTGAGGGACTTGGGGTCCCACCAAGTGTGCCAAAATGAAGAGAGAGAAATGGAGAAAGGGTTAATTGCATATATTAAAATGTAAAACACAAGCAACCTTTATACCTTCTTCTCACCTCCTCTGATTGAGCTTGAAGTGGAATTGGGCCCTTGTCTCCACTTGATTTTCTCCTTGATGTTGAGGGATGTGGATTTCTCTCCAAGATACGCAACAATAAGAGGATGGATAATGGACTAAGTGTGGCTAAAATTTGGCATAATATGGGTATGATGATTAATTTCTTGGCTTATCTCGACAACATAACAATGTGCACAAGATGCAAAATTTGTGAAGGGAGGAGACTCCAATTTATAGATTTGAGGGGCCCAGAATGTATGATCAAGATTGAAAGGAAATGGAGGGCTAGGATTGAAAGAAGGTGAGGTGGATTGGAGAGAACAAGTGGGAGATCCAAGAGATCTTTCCATAAAGGCATTTCTTGTCTCCACATTCTTAAGTACATGGGGAAGAGATCCCTAAGTACATTGGGAAGAGGAGAAAGGAATTAAAAATTCCCAGGGAAGGACAGAGGGGATTAAACATTCCAAGAAAATAGGTGGCATTAGAGGAATAAAGAATAAAAGGAATTAAAAATTCTTTGGGAAGAAAGGGCATGGGAAGACTTGAGGAATTCAAAATTCCTTGGATAGACAAAAGTGGGTGGCATTTAAGGCTGGGAGGTGAGATGGGAAAGCAATTTATGGCAAGAAGTTGACCAACTCCTAATCATGGTGATTAGAGATGTGCAAATGATTAGTGAGAGGATTAGGTGGGATAATGGAGGATTAAGAGGGCAAGTAGAATAATTAGGAGGATGTGACAAGAGGAGAGAGGATGAGTGAAGGAATTTAAAATTGAGGAAAATAATTACCATGATAAGGCTTGGATTAATTAGGCTAAGTGATATGGACTAAGAGTGTGATTTGGAGGAACTAGGATATTGGTTTAATTAACTAATCGGGATTAGGAGATAATGTTGAAGAAATTGGATAAGGTTGGGAATTGAATTAATTTTAGAAGAATTGGATATAATCAATTTAATAATTAATTAATTTTGAGAAGAATAAGGACTTGACAAAATTAATATGATTAATTATGTGAAAAGGATAAGTTAATTAAATATTAATTTAATTAATTTTAGACGTCTACACTAATCCCTTGCCTTTCCTAGCCTTTGATGATAAGTCTTTTTTTCTTTCTAGTATCATGTGGTTAGGTTAAAGGGGGACTAATAGTCTAGTCAATGTAAAAGAAAAAGAAAAATAATATATAATATTATTAAAATATTCTTGAATAATGCTTCTACCCTTTAGTGTAGACCTTAAATCAAAGGTGTGAGGGTTCCATTCATTAAGAAGTGAGTAATTAATTAAGGCGCAAATGTGTTAGTTATGAATAATAATCAAAATTATTGGTTGTCTTTGAAAATCCCATCTTTGCTAAAGACACTTTCTCCTATAGTTTAAATTTTACCTGTTGGCCATCTCAAACCTAAACCTAAAAGATGCCCATAAAACTTGCAATTTGTTGGCGTTGAGTACTCATAATGTCATTATTTTAGATCTAGATAATTTCATTTATTTCTCCAACCCCACATGATTCATTATGTCCTATAACATATAAATATAACATGTTATCCTATATGATACTTAATTTGTAATTCATTAAATACAAATTCTATAAATAGGAACCATGGTATCCAACCATGCAACAAATAAAATCATGTCATAATAAAACCAATCATATCCAATCTATAACTATAATAAAGCCAACATAGTAGTCTAAGCATATTGTTTATTTATGTTTTGTGCTCTCTCCTGGAGAACCTGAGATACCCTTGTAACTACTTGGATATAGGGGAGAAATTTTTTCGTACACTTCCTCTATTTATTTTCATCATTCTTCTTTTTATCAAACTTTAGTTTTTGACATTCAGGGGTGATGCAAAGTGTCAGTGAATTTAGGCCTCTTCCACGTTGACTCAATTTTTTTTTTGTCTTCATGTGTTCCTTCTTCATGATCCCAAAAAATTGGGAATATGATGATGATTCATATGCAGTTATATATATAGATGTTACTCATATGAATCATATTGACTTTGAATACTAAGTGTGTCTATAAATGTCATGTGTTATTAAGCTAATTAGAAAATAAGAAAGAAACACCAATTCTTAACTAATTAACAAACATCAAACATAATCAATAAAAATCAATACAAGAAATGAGAAATGAATTCAAATAAAAACTCCCTCATTCTACATCTTTGCTTCCATTGTGCTTCTCCAATTTGAGTGGTTGGTGGCTCTCAGGCATTGCACTAATTTCCTGCGTACAAATATTTTGAAGACTCAGATTCTATGATTCTAAAAAGCTAGATTGAATTGATGAAAATGATGTTGAATTTATATATTTTCAACACAAAGGGGGTGAGAAATAGAACTCAAGTGTTGATTGATAGATAACTAAAATTGATTGATCAGTGAACTAGTCATGATTGATTTGTTAACTCAATAGATTGATCTGTTAATAGGATTGAATGGAGACTGAACTCAATAGATTGGCTAGTAAACTCATTTGATTGATCAGTGAACTGAATGGACTAGGGAGATGACTGAATTGATGGATTAGTCATAAAAAGATGATTTTGAGTTAAAAAAGATGATTGATGAGTTAACTGAGTTAATTGATTAGACAACCGATTTGATCAATCAGTTTTGATTTAGCATATGTTGTAGGAATTTGAAATTGAATTTGGTTTTCATTTTCAATTTGGATTTGAATTTTGTCATTCGAAACCTGAAATGCATATGAAATTAACTGAAATTCAAATTTGGTGAAATGTGAATTTGGAAATGTGAAATTAGATGAAATGATATGAATTCGAATTTGGGAAAATATGAAATGAAATTAGATGGAATTAAGTGGAATTATAATTTGGGGATTTGGAGGAATTTAATTAATTAATTTAAATAATTAAAATGAAATTATTTAAACTTAGGAGATTGAATTTGTTGGTGTAAATAATTATTCATCATGGATATTATTACACTTTACTTAAGTTTACTTAGGAAATGCATTTCATAATAGTTTGGGTATGAGACACTTGGGTGTTTGTGTCGCTTTGGGATAGTGTGTGTAGGAGAATTTCCACCTTTTGTGGACTTATCTTGTTGTTACATTCCACATTCAGTGGGTGATCCACCTCATATGGAATATTATATTGTTTCTTCTACCTACCCACACCTATTTCCTACCTACCCTTGTTTCTTATTGAGCCACATGTCATGTTTGTGTGCTCACATATCCATATAGCCTTGCCTATATAAGAAGGCTCATATTCATTGTATGTAATGCTTGATGATCCAGTTGATCAGTATTTTCATCTTAATAGAATACAGTTTATTACTATCATATATTGTGTCTCTCTATTGTACTTTTCATTGAGCTCTTGATCTTGGAAAAATCTCCCCCATACGAGAGAAGAAGAAGAAGAGAGACTAGGAAGCCCCCCCTCAATGTGGAATCTACACCAATGATAGAAGCTCGATGATGAATGAAGAAACTGCTCCACGAACGTCGAACTACATTCCTCCCCTTAGGAAGAAACAAAACCAAAGGTGTATCCAGAAAGTCTCCCCAATTATGAAGGGAAGATGTAGAAAAAATACTCATGATGAAGGGAATCTCTACAAACTGCTCAAGTGTCCCCATGTCGATGCTGAAAGTTACCCCCTCCAAAGGTGGTAAACTATGCCACGCTGCTGAAAAAGGCACTCCAAGATCTAGTGGAGATGAATGTAGAACAATGTCCAAAGACTCATATGTCTCCTCAAAAGATAAAGAGACCTCCTCCAACTACTGGACAAAAGTATCCACAATCATGTCAACCTCTAAAGATTGATCATGTAGAGAATGCACAAGAGGGTCAGACTGATCCCTCGCAACAATCGAAGAAGGATCATCTTCATCAAAGAGAAGATGAATGTCATCAATAATGTCTCCCAAATCTGCAATGTAGGACTCCACAAACAAACCTGCAATCTATGTCAAGTAGGCATCCCAATCAACTAAAGCTAGAAGACATGGAATATCCTGTTGCACTGAATCACAAGGCAAAATTGTTGCACTAGCTGCATCATCAGGTGCAATAGGTGGTATGATATCAATAGAAGGAGATGATATGCAAGGCTCAAGAATGAGGTCACGTGTGAGAATCCCCAAGTTCAAGTGCCCAAAGTTCTCCTCAAAATCGGAATCATCAACATAGGAAGAATCAACCTCATCAATAGGACCAAAATGTGAAAAAGAGTACAACCGAGATGCATGATCAACCAACCCATTCGCAATGATAGCTCCACTCTCCAAGTCTCTAATGATAAATGAATCAGGTGTGAACTCCATAGTTTTTCTAGTTGCCCCAAGTATGATTTGATAGATGGAAAGAAGATTTTTTGTCAAGTGGGGTACACACTACACATCATTGAAGGAGTTATCCCCAATGGCAATAGATCATTTCCCAATCACATCCATGTAGACTGCGAAGATGCCATATGATGAGAAGCCCCTAAATCTAGAAGCCATCTCCCTGAATCATGACTTGTAGTAGCACAAAGAGCTTGTCCCTTTCCTTTATCTATCCCAAAAGAGTGATCCTTTCCTTTATCCTTATCCTTGGAAGAAGCTGATGTATACATTCTAGAAGGTAGGTTGATTTTTTTCTTCTCAAGAAGATTCTTCAACTCATCAATATCCTTCTTATAACAATGATGTTCATCATGTCCTGACTTCTTGCAATATCCAAAAAAAAATTTGTCCTTGTATGATTTCCTCTTAGGTGAGAATGGTGAATCACCTTGTTGTGGAGAGGAAGATTGTGCTCCATCTTGTTGTGGTTTTGACTTAGGTTGCTTTTGATTCTTGCCTTTTCCTTGATTGCTTTGATTCCCTTTGTTAGCCACCAAAGCTTGTGACTTTGAAGATTTAAGAATCCCCATCGTGGTCAACTTATATTGCTCAAGTATCAACATCTCCATGAATGAATCAAATGAGGGAGAAGTGTATGAGGAACCTTGAGCTAACCTATGGGTGTGAAAGCTAGATACAAAGGTTGCATACTCTAAAGGAATCTTGTCCAATAAGTTATAAACCAATAGAGCATCTTTTTTGTCAATTCCACAATCCTTTATCTTTTCTCTTAGCTCATTTGCTTTTGTGACATAATCTTGGATCTCTTAGTTGCATTGTAGACTTAAGTGCATTCCCCTAAGTTGCACTTAAGGAGGGTGTTGGTGTAAATAATTATTCATCATGGATATTATTACACTTTACTTAAGTTTACTTAGGAAATGCATTTCATAGTAGCTTGGGTATGAGACACTTGGGTGTTTGTGCCACATTGGGATAGTGTGTGTAGGAGAATTTCCACCTTTTGTGGACTTATCTTGTTGTTACAATCCACATTCAATGGGTGATCCACCTCATGTGGAATATTATATTGTTTCTCCTACCTACCCACACCTATTTCCTACCTACGCTTATTTCTTATTGAGCTACATGTCATGTTTGTGTGCTCACATATCCATATAGCCTTGCCTATATAAGAAGGCTCATATTCATTGTATGTAACGCTTGATGATCCAGTTGACCAATATTTTCATCTTGATAGAATACAGTTTATTCCTATCATATATTGTGTCTCTCTATTGTACTTTTCATTGAGCTCTTGATCTTGGCAAAATCTCACAGAATTAATTAAATAATAAAAATTATTTAACTAAGGAAAGGGTCGTAATTAATTAAATAAATAGTATTTAATTAATAATTGAGATAGGGTTAACTGATTAAAATGATTTGAGAATAGAAATAGAATAATTAGAAGTATTGAAAGGTGATGATTAGAAGAAATAGTTAGTTTAATCAAATAATTAAAGAATTACTTAATTAAATAGATGAATAATTAGTGTAGAATTAATGAGACATTTTTAGGTGTCTACACTAAGATACCCCTATATCTTTTTATTAATGTTGTGGGTTCTATGTGCTATCTATTGCAAGGTAGCATTCCATGGATACATCTTGTTATGTTTACATGCGACAATATTTTTTCTCCATAGAATAACTTTTGATCCTCTCTACATAGCATAAGTCATTCTAAGGAGGGGCTATCATATAATATTATAGCTTTCTTGTTGCATATTTCTTGTGATTTGTTTCAAAATATGTTTTATTCAAGTTGTTTTATCCATCATCTAGCATGGAAGCAACTTTATGCATGTCTATGTCTCTTTTTTATGGTTGTCCTATAACACAGTTTGTAGCAATCGCATGCCAATTGAATTAAAAAATGGTGCCTAACATAACACAACTTTCTATCCATATAGATCAACATCATCTTATGTTATATGATTTTTGATGTATAAATTAAAATTTTCATCTAACTTGTTTGTTTGCATCTAACATATTCAAGGTGATACAAATTAACATTTTTTTATGCAGGAATGACACAAGCCTTTTCCCTAGTGGCAAATACATATGCATAGAATACTTTGCTTCCTCTTTGTATCTTGTGTATAAAATTCCTAACTCTCTCTACTTTAGCTTGCATTTTATTTTGAACATATATGCTCACTAAAATGAGGGGCAAAATGTAATGTTGTAAATTGTATCCTATACAATTTCACACCACATACGCTTCCCCTTCAGTTACAAATAAGACAATTATGTTTTTCAAACCTTAATCTTAATACCAAACATCCTTGCCATTTCACTTGCTCAAATTATAGACCGTTAGGTTTGGTTTTTCCCCAAATATGTGCACCTAGCGTAGACGTCTGCACAACATGTTAGTTTCCCACAAAAATTTGTGATTATGAGCCATTGGGATGTTACACTTCTTGTGCTTCAATAATGTAATGCCTCTACCAACTTACACCAACATCGGGGGTGATTTTTGGTTGCTTAAACCTCTTCATTTGCGTCCATTTTCCATATTTGAACATCTTTTGAACTTCATTCACAACATTCAAAATCTCTCTTACACTCTATAGCTCCATTCTTACATTCCCTCACTCATAGTACCCATTACTCTTTCCATAATGACATCTTGTAAGCCCTTTTGTTATCATTCAAAGAAGCCATTTCTATCTTGAGGTTCTTACTACTTTGTCATTGCACCAACAGGTTATTTTGTTTCTATGCTTGGAGGTGGTAATTCTTTGAACTTTTTTTTAAGCATAATGGTTAATTTCTCTATTAGCATATTGTTCTCTTTATTTTTTTATGTTGTATTTAAATCATATTTTCTAAGGTTTTCCATGGATGTGGGAACACCAAAACTATAATTTGACTGAGGCAAACTCCTATACAACCGTCCAACCTTTCTCTTCAATATTATGTGTGTAAGTACAAGTGAAGAAGCTATCTGGATGGAGTCTTTGATCTTGCTGGACATGTTAGGTGATATTCCAAACTCTCCTTCATCATTTAAATATTTTAGTTTCTTCTAATATTTTCATCCTAGTTATTCTATACTTGTCGTGTAGTCGTATTTCATATCTTTAGTATTTAGAACATTATATAGAACATTCTATGTTTCTCTGTGGCAAATTTTGTTGTTTGCCTATACAAGACACTAGTGTGTCACATTGACTTTTGCAACTCATGCGTTCTTCTTGGCAGAGAGCTTGTCAAGCTACTTGAGAGACTTTTGTGGTCTATATTTTTTATTTATGGAGTCTAAAGAGTTTTGGTCATTTATATGCTTGATTAAAATATACATTTAATTAAGTAGTGAGCAAACTTGAATATCGTAGTTACTTGAAGGTTTACTTGGTTGGAGGATTGAGATTTGAATCCTCAAAGGGTTTGATTATCCTTCATAATGGTTCTCTTTTCATGTTCTACAATACATACATACATACATACATTTTGATTAGATTAGTGTGATACAAATTGTAAATTCTACTTTGATTTTAATATCATTTTCTTCATCCAAGAAAATGCAAAACGAGATGAAAATGTATGCAAAACCATTTGTAAATAATATAGAAAACCAATAAGAATATGAGTTTAGCTTGTTCATTTACATATTTGTTTAATAGTTGATATCATTATAGGTATATCTAGTTATTTAATTGATTTGATACTTAATTGACTCATATTATTTGTTTAGGAAAAACACAAATACATTAGTCATTCATTCTTGCATTTAAATATTTTGAAAACATTCAACTTAGATCATAATCATTCTTTTTCAACTAAACTCATAAGTTATTGTAATTATAGAATTTAAAGTCTAGAAAGCTCTGAAAATAAAAAAATGTCGTCATTTCAAACAAGTCAAGCAAACAAACAAAGTAATCAATCTAATTACAATCAACACAATCACCAATGTTGAACAAAGAAATACAAGTCAGCCACAAAATCTCAAACTAGCATAATAAAGTGTGCCATACCTATCTCTTCTCTCCTCGACTATCACACTCACATTTATTGGGGATAGAGAGGACTACATGGAGATTTTCTTGAATGAACTTAAAGAAACTCTATTAAATTTCAAAGTGGTTAATGGAGAGAAAGTCTAGAAACAACTCAAGTGAGTCTCAAAGTGGTTGACTATGAGAAAGTCTAAGAACAAAACACTTCTTCTAACAAATACACATAGAGAACTAAAGACAACAAGCCTTAGAGTTAGACAAGTCCTAAAGTATTTTCTTAAAATTGGAAAAATGAAATGAATGCTTCTCTTGTCAAAACTTAACAAGAGCCCAATGTAATTTGTGCAAATAATGCGCACAATCATGCAAGGATTACCATCAGAATACGTCTTAAGAGGTTGGTCAGAGCATGCCCAAATTGCCACCACCATATCACAAATCAACACTACCATTCATAATAAAAATATCCTTCTTTGATAAGGGAGTGGTCAAATCAACACCAAAACTACCACATGTATTAATATTGTTGTCACCTTTAGGACACCCTGTTTCTATAAAGATGGTAGTCCTCTAGACACTCCCCCATTTCACCATCCCTTGTCATTTGATTGTGAGTGAGGTGTCTACACACATGACACACATAAGCAATATATGTATTGCATATTTTAACTCATAAACAATAGCATTGAGTAGATTTAGAGTAGCACAAATACATTAAGATGAAAAACATTATTAAGCACATTAATATCCCTAGCTACACACAAGATGAAACATTAAAAGCACATAAAAATAAGAGATTAAGAACTATCATGAGATGTAGGTAAAATACAATCACTAAGTACAAAACCTTGAGTATTTAATGGATTCAAAGAAAATTATCATATAGATTAACATCCCAATTTTTACCACGTGAACTATATAAGGTTAATAAATAAAGTGTAATGAGATTAGAATCAAATGAGGTTAGGAAGGTATAAAATGCATCCATAATGAATACCTAACAAAGCGAGCATATAACGATGCATCTTAACCCTAAAGAATGTTAGTTAGACCAAATATAAAAGATGAAATAAATGGAAATATTAAATCTATAATAAGATAGAAGGATGAACCCTACGATCAAATGTTAAGAAATATAAGATCAAATGAGTACGCCAAAGACAAAATTAAAAAAAAAAAATTTCTTTGTTTTAAAAAATAACAAGTTCAATATAATCAAATAAACCTAAATAAGAATTGTGATGGACTATATGATAGAATTTATAAACATCTAAAAGGACTTGATTTATATGGTTGATAGATAATCTATATTTTGATCATAAAATTTAAATTTAAAATTATAGATCTGAATGAATTAAGATTGGATGTGTTGAGTAAAATGATGAAATTTGAGCCATGCCATTCTTATAAGTTGTGCAAGGTTAAAGTTCAAACTACATTTTTATTTTTATTTTTATTTTAGGTTTTGACCCAAGTGATGTGACCTTGGCATTGCTAGTAACCATGAAACTATGTTATGCATAAATTTGGTGTAATGAAATTTCACCAATCTTCCACCTACAAAGAGAAAACTTGATGGTGTTGAAGAACATTATTGGAGCTTACTAAGACAGGGTATACAAGTTTACTTCCTTGTGCTTTGATGAAATTCTTTTGATCAATTAAATAATTTGATGAAATTTTGAAGACACACCAAGCAATGGATGCAATTGATAGTGATGTTCTTATGATATGAAAGATTGATATATATGTAATGAATGCTAAAATGATTAGTGCAAGAAGTAGGGTTTTGTATTTGTTGATGTAATTTGAATGATTGACAAAAATTAAAGATATAATAACAATATGAGTGGTTATGAGTATAATAGTGCATGCATGAGGGTGATCTCTTAATGATTTTTTTTATGATCATTGATGATGATGATGATGACCTAGCTTATGTGTCCAATTATACATGTCCTAAGCACACAATTTGAACATTTTGGCTCAATGGTTGACAGATAATGACTAGATGGGACTATGTTCACCCAAGGCCATAATTTTGAGATTTTAAAATTTGGGTCAAAATTGCATGAGAAATTATGACTTGGGTCAAGGTTGCACATGCGATTTTGATCTAGGTAGGGGAGAGGAGCCAGCACATGCGCGAGGTCCAGAACATGATATAGTTCATGCACTACCTGGGGCCCATAGTTGAGCGCCTAACCTACCAAAATGTGTCATAACCATCTCCATCATATACACATTCAAATCAATAAACTTCCCACTAAAAACACAATATGTTTTAGTAACAAAGTGTTTCCATTATATATTTTAATATAAAACATAAAGAGTAATGTAATCGGTCAAACAAGTTGGATTACCAATAACATGACCTCGATTGCAAACATGCACAATCCAATGTGCCAGAAAGTAGGCCGAATTATCAAAAATTAAGTATATTTATAAAAGCATAAGCATGGAAAATATGTCACGTTTACAGACCTCGACACCGACTAAATAAACATAAATGACATCACCATATTGCCACCTGTGCACACGTGGACCCAAAAGTGACCCATCAAATAGCACCTAAACAGACATTTAGGTCCACGTGTGCGCCATGAAACGTGACAACATTAACATAGTTGCCAACCCTATGTCCCATCTGTCTAGCTCGAACAATAATGTTGTGGTCACTTCATTGTGCACATATTGGTCATGTCATGGCCACTCCCACCTGCATCCATGACAAAAAAACGTTTAAGGTGTATTCCATACAAAATCGATCAAGTCAGGCTTAAATGAATTACCTCTGCAAATTTAATGAAGATTCAAATTTCAAATTCAAAATAGTACAAACATTAAATATGGAACCACAAAATGTTTGTATAAAAAAGACAAGGTCTCATCTCATTGCAATCATGGAGAAAGACACAACAAGCATCAAAGAGGAGAAAACAGACACACCAAACAGAGGAGCTTGACCAAAAAGACACAACACATTGAAGAGGACCAACAAGACAGAGCAGTAAGAAGACCCGAAGTGGTTTCCAGGCATTAATATTGTTACTGACCTACATGTTCACAGTCCTTTACTGACTCAATGAAAAATAATTTTGTCCATTCACTTTCGCAATCGACTTTGTTCAAATGAACTATTACATTTATGTTTTTAAAAAATACTATTACAAAGCTTACCAAAAAAATGTGGAAAAAACCATCTTCATACGCCTGCACACCTTCAATTCTTTGGGACCCCCATGGGACCATTCACCTAGAAGTCTCGCAAACTATTTTTTGGTTGGGGTGGGTGGTGCAGGAGCACCTAGTTTTCAGCTAGTTTTGAGTCCAACTTCTTCATTTTGGTGTGTTTGTTCATAGGTTTGTTTGGAGTGGTGAATAAGAGTCTTCTCTTAGGTCTTAATATGTTTTTTTAATGATTTGGTAGATTGAATGTCCTTAGGACAATGTATTTTCTCAATTTTGGCTTGTAAGCCTTTGTAAGCCTAAAATGGCAAAATCTTGCATTTAGATGAAAAATGTCTTGAATAGCCTTGTTTGACATTGGGACATGTTAATTTAATGGTTTTTAGTCATCCTAGATGGTTTTGAGGAGAAAACAAAGCATGTAAGGCAAAAATGCACTTTTTGGCAAAAGTTGTCAAAGTTGCTTGACAACTTTATGCAACGTTGAGCAACTTTTTGCATTTTTGAGCAAAGGGTTGGTTAGGAAACCGATGGAGAGTTAGTTAGGACAAAAATGGAATATAAAATCCCTGAGAATTAATGTAATGAGGTTGTTGAACGCGTGGAGTAGATTGGAATACAAATTGGAGACCATTTTTTGAGTT
>NC_081415.1:349358653-349368653 GCF_030272615.1 Cryptomeria japonica | reverse complement strand
GCATATGTGATGCTATCATTTGCAGTTCAACACTTCTCCGGATTGTAGTCTAGATTTGTATGTAGTCAGTGAGACTCCTTTTGTGATGAGCAGTGTGCTCTAGGTTGTTGGCCTTCCTGTAAGTGCAAGCCCCTTCATTGTAAATTCACATACTTATTGCAGAAGTATTATCTGACTGTGGGTAGGCTTCCCACCGTGGTTTTTCCCTTTATCGGGTTTTCCACGTACAAATATTTGTGTTGTGTGGATGGATTTTATTCTATGATTACTGTTTATGCTTAATTCAATTAACTGTCATTCCGGTATTGTTGTTTTAAATTGCTAATGCTTTCGGTAATCTATGACAACTGATTCACCCCCCCCCCCTCTCAATTGTCTTCCAGTTATCTGAACTGTCTAACAAATATAGATATAGATATATAAACACACGCACACACACACATAAGATACACTCCCTCCTAATTATAAGGGAAGGCTTCCCTTTTCCACTGCAATTATTCTACTTTCTTCTACCTGCTAACTTTACACTAATCAAAGGTAGAACAACAACTTAGTTCTCTTTTTTTAGACTTAGTTCCATCTAATTCTCTTATAAGACTAGATGTTTCCCTTAATTTAAATAACTTGAAAACTTGTAGTAATACTTAAACTAATTATTTTGGAAACTAAAGTGTCCATGAAAGAACAAAGTCTCTCATTACTTTCCTCTTCTGAAAATGACTTAGGGACAAGAACTCCCACACTTAAGAACTCAAAGATTCATTTTATGTATTATAACTCCTATCAACCACTGTAACCCAAATATACCTTTAGCTCAAAGACTAATAGATATATTAAAAGATATTCTACTCTAACTATATAGTTTGCGCAACACAAAGACTTCACTTTCTATATTTTTAAATTCAACTCGGGGGATAATTTTCAAAAGCACAAAGACTTGAAACAGTATTATCTTAACTAGATCCCAACTATTGAATCTTCAAAGCAACTCAAAGATTGCTTGTAAAAATCCAAAGTTCTTCAATATCTATCACCGATAACTTTCACCAAATTTAACCAATTGAGAGCATATGATACTAAATGACATAAGAACATTAATATCACACAAAAAGATTGAACTCAAAACAAAGTTTGAATGCCAAGCTTCAATTCTTCTTGATTAAATTGCAAATTCACAAAATGAACACAAAGTCTCAATTTGTTCTTCACTTGGGTAGAGTTTTGTTGCATAAAATGAAGATGGAAAAAGATTCTTATTATAGTGATAACCCTCATATATATATAAGAGGGGTGCAACATGAAAATAGGAAAATATAACTAAATTATGACTAAGTCAAAGAAGAGATTGATTTAATTTAAGACTTGTGCACTCAGTAGGTGCACAAGAGAAATTACAAAAAGACACTTGAAGTGTCGCTAGATAAAACTAAAAGCCACTAGAGAACCACGAAAATGACTAAGTGTCACTTTCCTTAGGTAGAAGTCTTCTTTTGAAATTACTCAAATTCCTGGAAAGCATGCTTCATCTGGACTCCATTAGGTCCCTGGGTATTACTGGTGATGATCTTGAACCTAGTAATAGAATCCTCCAAATCAGTACAACATTTCTTATGCTTCCTCAAAATAGTATCTAAGAAAACCAGGAGAAACTGAACGTCAACCAACTTATCTACCGAAGATAAAGAGAAATCCTCCTTGTCAACTTCAACAGTTACAAGCAAACTGAATTCTTTAATAACCTCATTTACTGGTAGTAGTTTCCCATCCTAATCAAGGAACACACATGGAATTTCTAAAACCTTTGCAACAATCTCTTCCTTCTTGCCAACACATTCCTTTAAAGCCTTCCTCATATCCTTGACTAGACGCTCAAGAATGTTCATTTTGTGTTATAAGGCTTATCGTTGTTCCACATACATGCATTGTGAAGGAATAACATTATTTTGTATGAGTTCATCAAGATCAAAATCTTCAAATTTCAACCAAGCCTCAAAATATCTTTCTCGCATTTTGAGCTCCTAGGAGAAGAATTCTATGGTGCTACCTATTTTTGTCCTAACAGTATCAAGGTTGTTGACAATGGTACAAGCTGAACATATGAGTTGTGTGCCTTGACTCAACATATGATCCATCCATTCTGCCACAACTCTACTACAAGATGTTATTTGCTCAGCTCTTTTAACAACTTGCTCATCCAAGGATGAAGTTATTGGTTCAACAATCTCATAAGACTTATTTGTACCTTAATTAATATTGAAGTGAGTTGTTTGATCCTTTCTTTGAGCTGATCTTTCTTGACCTTGTCCTCATCATATCTGGCAACAAGAGCTTACAAAGTTGATATTGCATCACCCGGAGCAAAATCATGAGTATGTTTTCCCAACTCAACTCTTTGTATAGTATAATCTATATCCTGCACTTGATCAATAACTACATCTTGGGGAGGAATAACAACCTTATCATACTTGTTCTTATTCTTATCAACCTTAACTCTTGAAAAAGTCTTAGCCTTCTTGGTAGTTTTGGGTTTGATGGGGACAATTTGACTGAAATCAAAATCTTCAGGGGAAACAACTTGCTTCTTCCTTTTTGGGGCATTAGAAAACAACCAAGGTGGCAAGGTAGAATCATCTTCCCCGCCAACCAACACATCTTGGGAGGGATTGATAGAGTCCTGAATAGTTGTATTCAACAAAGGAGAGGGTATGGTGATCACATTGGTGGGATTTTCTAATGAAGATTAATTTGACCTAGGAGCTGGCTCATTTATGAACTTATCAAAATAATCTAGCATAGATGTAGACACTTCGGACAATGTGGTAAAATCCGAGAAAACATTCTCAATATTATCATGGGGTGTGTCTAGGGCTGACTCACTAGCACTTGTGAAAGATATATGAATAACACTTGATGAAATGACACTTACAAATGCTGGAGGCTTAGGATCAAAAGTAGAGATAGGAACTTGCAAAGTAGATGTAGGAGAAGATACCTAGGGTAGAGGTTCATTTGTTTGTGGAAACTCTTCTACATTCAACTCATCTTATTCCCGATCACCCTCTTATTCATGAACTAACTTTTCATCAATAAGTTCGCCCTCCTCCTGTTCATTTGGTATATCCAATTCTGATATCTCCTGAACATTAGATCTTGATGGCTCCTCCTGAGATTTACCTTTCTTGGATCCAACTGTGAATTTCAATTTAGGAGCCTTTGTTGGAGTAGCAGGATTCTGTTTGTTCTTTGTTTTAATCTCTAATCTCTTTCCCATTGGGCCAGTAGTGTCATCATCAAAAGAAGAGGAGAAATGTTTTAAAGGAACACCATGCAAAGATAACCAAATATTAGTATTTGTGAGAATACTTTGAAAACGTGCTCTGATAGAAGTGCACTCCTTTTTTGTGACCACTAAATGAGAGGCAAAGGAGTAGAAGAAACCTTGTTCTTCTCATACATGGGGTCCAATATATCATTGTATTCCTCCAAATCTTTAGGAACATCAGCAAGACCAAAGTTCTCAATTTGTTTAATTGTCAAGCGAAAATAATCAAGTTTCCTTATATCATGCTCGGACCTACAATCAACCCAAACATCTTCGATCCAATGAATATGCACATATGCCTTCTTCATTTTGTTTCTAATCCCTCTATAGTCAAAGTCCTTCCTGGCTTTGAAAAATCTCATAGTGACTCTTCTCATCTCATCCTCCATGACTCTGGCCTTGAAAATATAATTGATAGAATATCTTCCAATGGAGATAAAGAATTTCAAACCTGTCTTGTGAGAACCTGATTGAGACTCGTGTACTGCATTCATCTGATGAGAAAGCTTCATTAGCACAATCTTGTCAGAAGGATATCTAGGGAGCATGAAGAGCTCACCATTGAAACATCCAACCCTGATATAGGTGAAGGTTGGAAACGGAAGAAACATGCATTCATATTGATTGACAACTTCCCATGTGTAACAGACACCCTCTTATTATGTAGATTTTTATCCATCATAACCATATAATAACCAAAGAAAGCACCATTGACCCTTCAGAATTGATTATGACTTTCTTTCAAGACCAACTAGGTATAGTGATGAGCCAAAATAATGGCTCTATTTTATCTATGTTTATGTGTCATTACTGGGACATTAGGAGTCTAGATATGTCTTTTGAGTTCAGAACCTTTGCTAAGTGATAAGATTTTATATGTGTTGATGGTGCAGTCATATGACATGAACTTGTTTGATATATGTTCCTTTTTTATGCAATATAATAGGTAATTATGCTATGAGGAATATAGATGGTAATGTTGCATGTAGATTTTGAATGTTACTCTAATAGGGATAAATAGGCCTATATTTGTGCATGTTATCAATTTCATGTAGGACTAAATAAGAATGTTGAACCAGTCCAAGATGCTCAGCAATAAAGATCATGGAGTTGTTGGCTGGTAAAAGAGACAACAAGGATTGTCATTGAAAGAGTCAACTAGCGATTGAAGATGGTTCATTATGACTTATCTGAAGACTTAAATGATTTCCTTTCCTATAGGAGTAAATTTAGGTCAGAGGTTACGCTAGATTTTCTCTCTATTGTTCCAACATATTTTGACTGATTCTCAGTGCTTGTAACTTTACCTTCTTTTTCTCCTTGTTTAATAAAAGAATCCTCCTTGAATTTTGGGAGTGGTATGCTAGTTAGTTAGGAATTTCATGCTTTAAATAATCTCCCACCTTCTCTTGTATGGTGGTTGAGAAAATAATAGTTTCAGAGTTTGTAATACAATCCCAATTTAGTTGAAGAGACATACTTCCAGCAATATGTTGTTATGTTATCAAGTACTTTTGGATTAATAAATATGATACTTTAAGTTTCAGGAATTGGATTTAGTTGTTTGGATGCTTACTAAGGGGGGTCACTTAGTGAGTATTCCTTTCATTTCTTTTATCAATTACTTTTCATTATGTACTTAGCATTATCTTGATCACAGACTATTCTTGCAGCCACTGGAATACTTCATGTGATTGTTCCTGTAGCCATTGCAAATTGAGTAGAACCCTATTTGTTGATCATGGATAAAGTCTTATCTTTCCTAGTTCTCACTTAGAAGTTAGTTATTTTTCCTTTCAATCATTTCAGTTACTTGCTTCTAACATTTTCCTTCAATAACATTTCATTTCCAGCAATAGGAAAGGTGACTATTTTAGTCTTTCTAGTGCATATACTTTGCATACCCATTTCAAGTATATGCCCCAAGTTGATAACTAAATGAACCTTCATGATGAAAGATAACTACTTAGTTGGATGTCCAATCCCTAAGATACGACTTCAAATTCTAGTTGTTGAACCATTGAGAAGATCAGTCATATAGTATTCATGTACCTCAACTTGCCTTTTGTCACCAATAGTAGTCAAGCCAGGAAAGTGTCTCATTGAAGTTGCAGCATACACCAAGTAAGAAGTCATATATAACTTAAGAGTAGTAATAAACTTGGTGAGCTGGTCATGATAGCATCACTTATTTGCTTTCCCCAAAATATCTTCTCCTTGTTTTGTCTAATCATGTGGATATACTGATATATCCACGTATGGAAAGTATTAGAAGTGGGGAGTCCTTTAATTCTACTAAAAAGAGTTATCGAATCATTAAATTCCTCAATGAAGTCACATCTGGGAAGAGTTTCCGGCCATCTTGCAATAGTCAGCCTTGGATTTTTAAGCCAATTGTCATTTATATTATGCCTACACTTGTCAAAATTCCTGTCAAAGTTGGCTACAACTAACTGCATAGTGATATCTGAAAATCTCTCAATACTTGGACATTTGAACACTAAATCAAAGAAATCTTCATCAAGCCTGATTAACTTCTTTCGAGATTCATCCTTCATGCTTCTTCTTTCAAGATCAAAATGCTTTGTCATTGCCATCACAAATTCAGGATCTTGTGCTATCATTGGAAAACCTGCAACTAAGTGTATGCCACTATTGATAACAGCTTCCATATCCTAATATGAAGGTGGTTTCTCGATTCTCTTGATAAATTCTTCTAGGTCAACATGACCTATCTCCGTGTCTATAATATGATCAATATTAGAAATAATCGGAGAAGAAGGAAAAACCAGATGTAGGTCTTGCTTCTTGAATTTCATCCCTCTTTTGTTTGGAGATGCAATATTGAGAGAAAGAGAAATTCATTAGTATCAACATGATACACTTTCTCAATTCATTTTTGTTCATACAATTTGAGCAAATTTTGACGATAGTACATTTGAGATAATTAGGTTTTCCAAAAAACCTATTTTTGATAACTTGATATTTCCAAAGTAAATGGAATGAAAAATTACCATTTACGTGTGTGCAAATAAATGAATTTCAAACAAAAACATTTGAAAAATTCCATTTATAAAAGTGTAGAATGAAAAACGTAATTAGGGTTTATTTAAAAATAATCTAATTACATTTGAAGAAAAAAAATCTCAAAAAAGAGTGTAATTCGAGCCTATAAACCTGAATTACACTTATTTGAAAATAAGCGACAAAGTGTCAGTCGGGTCTATAGACCCGTCGAACACTTCAAAAAGGAATGAATACAATATAATGATAGGCAGGTTCATAGGCCCACCATGCATTTGAAAGCATGGTAAAAATAGTGTCGAGCGAGGTGATAGACCTGTCATACACCATGTCGTGGTGTATGGCAGGCTTATGGCCCCACCAATCACCACAGGGAGCATTACAAAGGAAAGATGATAAGGTGTTGGTCGGGGTCATCGACTTGCCATACACCAAGCTGTGGTGTATGGCGGGCCTACGACCCTGCTAACACCACTTTGAAATCAAGAAAAGTAAAGAATGTGTGGGCGGGTCGCAAACCTGCCACACATCACACTATGGTGTGTGACGAGCCAACGACCCCCCTAAACACCACAACATTGTTACACGACAAGGGGAAAAAATAAAAAGGGTCGTGGAAAGGTCGCATACGCGCCACAGACCATTTAATGGTGCGTGTTGGGCTTGCAGCCCCATCACGACACCACCATTCAAAGGAAAATTAAAGGGAACAACCAAATCCCCTTTGGATCATGCGATCCAAACGGATTAACTGGATCTCAAAACCACTTTAAAATCATTTGATATTTAAAAAGGAAGAACCAAAAAGGGTTTTGAAAACCCTAACAAGAACGAAGAAAATACATACCCGAAATAGGAGTTGAAAATCTTCTCCTTCCAGCCACAAAATCGATCTTGAGAAGATTAAAATGGAGATTAAGAAGATAAATAAGTCTCCAACTGAATATAAAAGAATCCTAAACCAACTCTTCAAAAATCCCACAAATAACTCAAAGTGCATTAAATAAGTGCAATTCGGGTTTATAAAATTGAATTGCACCTATGAGGTGTAATTCGGGTTTATAAATCCTAATTGCACCTAAAAGGTGAAATTAACCAAAAGAGGTGTAAATCAGGTCTACAAACCTGAATTATACCTAGATTGTCTAACTTGGTGTAATTCGGGTCCACGAACCCAATTTGCACCTAGAGTTCACAAAAAAGTGAAAAGGGGTAAAACAGGGAAAAACGCGCTTTCGACGACAAAAATGTCTCAAAAAGCGAAACATAGAGTAGGAAAAACCACAAAAGAGCAAAAGGTTGTGGAGTACCCTCATTTTTTGCTAACGCTAAAAATGAGGATAGCAACACACACACACACATGTATTTGTACTCACATTATGAATACACATATATGAACATGTGTACATACAAGAACTTATTTACATACATGTACATGCATACATAATTACATAGTTGTCTTTACATTTAAGTGTATATACATATATGTATTTGGAGTATATGTATATATACATATATATGTATATTTACATATATGTGTATTTACATTTATGTGTGTCTTAAACTTTGTCCTTGAAACACTGAAACTCTTCTTTTGAATCTAAGAAATAGTGAAAATGAAAGCCTCCAACAAGGAAATTGAAACCCTTAAACCCTTACTTTTTAATACTGACATACAAACAGTGCATCAAACTGTGATTCAAAACACACCTACATTTATATACACATCTAAGTATACATAAATGTATGTCTATACAGATTCACATATAATGTATAATGCCTTAAAATCTAAAATTCATGATCCCTCTAACACTGATTCTTAAACCATTCACTAAGAAAAATGAAACATTTAATCAAACATCGAATCAATCTTGTAATTCAAACTCTCAAGCTCTTCAATTGACTCCAAGAAATAGTGACAATGAAACCCTCAACCAAGGAATTTCAAACCCTTAAACCCTTCATTTTTAATAATGACATACAAACTTGTGCATCAAACCATGATTCAAAACACACCTACATGTATACACATTGAAACTCTTCAATTGAATCCCTTTAAGTGGTTTAGAATGAGACTCTTCCGACCAATTCAGACAATGAAACAAACAGTGAACCAAAAGACATTTTACTTTATATATACAAATATGGAAATGAATATGTTTGAAATTTGGAAATATAGGTGTATATAAAATCATGTACATGTATGTATATACATACATGTATGTAAATACACAATTTCATATAATATATTTCTTTTTGTTTCTGATTGTATACCCTTATTGTTTGAATTACTCATAATATTTAATCCTCATTATCCTTTCATGGTTGCCCACATGCTTACTGTCATGTCCATTCAACCTAATTGTAAGCCTAATACCCCTTCTTGACTATACAGTCAAGTAATTCTTTGGAAAGAACCCATTCCAGCTACACCACCACATCTCGTTGACCCCAAAGGTTTCGATCTTGAATCCCTACCTAATTAAGTGTTGCATTTTTTATACAGTTATTGTTTTAAACCTCTATTTTACAAGTGTTGAATACACTAAACAAATAAACAATTGTAGGCCTAACTCTATACAAAATATTACATTTCATAAAAGCGAACCATAGTCCTATTGTTCAAGCATAACTGACATCTTGCACTCTATTGTCATTCAAACTGAAAATGCACCTCACTTCCATAACAAGCATCATTGTTAGTATTGAACAACAAGCATCGGTCTACAACATCACATGGTTAGTTGGTTCCATCTCACAATACCAAATTTTAAACTATACACCAGTTGTCTTGTGACATATAAAATTAAACATATCAATCATAATAGTATATAGTTTTTATTGATCTACATAATTTAAATGATTGGACGACTAACATACATATTCTTGTTGTTGTGTGCAAACGTGGAGGGCAAACAAGATGGCTCCTCATAGTGCAAAGAGAACAACATGCACGAGGTTGCGTTCACAGAAAAGAGGAGTCAAGTTCCCTAGGGAGCCAGAAACCCCACCTCCTATTGAGACCAATCCAGACCCTATACCCTTGGCAGTTGAGGATCGCAATCAACAACCTATCCCGCACATAGTGGAGGATTGTACTCCACCTTCAACTGCAACATAATTTATGATGCAACGTAAGCTATGGTCGACAGCTAACATGGAAGGTGCACTCCATGATGTTGAAGAAAATGTCATGTTCATAAGGTGTGCATCAAAGAAATGGGGTATCCCAACTGTAACACTGTCAAAATGGTTGGGTGGTCTCACAACCACATCCAGGAAAGGTCCACCAATAATCCTCACCATTGAAGAAGAAGAACACATTGTTTTGTGGTGCCAAGAGATGACTGCAGTTGGTCATGGCCTCAAGATCGTCAACTTGAAGGCAGTTGTGTCTCATATTTGTGAGAGTAGACCAACCCCTTTCAAGGATGGCATGCCTGGGAAGTCATGGTGGTCTAGTTTTAAGGCTCGACATCCATGACTCAGCTTGCAGATAGTTGAAGGCCTCGACAAAGACAGGGCATTGAGTATGAGACCAATAGTTATGTTTTCTTTCTATGAAACATTTTCAAAATCCTATGTCGCTAATCCATATGGTCCTTCTCGTATATGGAACTATGACAAAATCGATGTTATGGCTAGCAAAAATGG
>NC_081415.1:349185391-349358153 GCF_030272615.1 Cryptomeria japonica | reverse complement strand
ACGATCGATAGCGAAATGATCGCAAAATGACAAAATTGACAAGAGAACAAGGATTGATAACAAAATAGATTGCAAGACGACAAGATTGAAAATGACCACGATCGATGACAAATCGATCGCAAAATGACAAGATCGAACATGACAACGATCGATGACAAATCGATCGTTAAAATGACAAGATTGATGACAAATCGATAAGAGGACAAAACCCTAATTAGGATTGACGATGTCCAAAATGATAAGATTGATGATAAGATTAATAAGAGGACAAAACCCTAATTAGGATTGACGATGTCCAAAATGATAACAAATGAGCATGCACATTGATGCAATAGGATAAGATCGATTAAAATCATGACTGGATAGTGTTTTCGATAAGACCAAATTCGAGAGCGAGATAAAGGAAGAATGTAGAAGAATGACTCGATGTTCGCAAATGATAAAAACCAAGTGCGTGACATAGGAGAAATGTTAATGTGACACAAAAACCTAAAATGAGGCAATGCGCAAATGTTAAAGTATGACCTCGCAAGCGTTGACCATTTTTAGGTGTCTATAGGTCCAAGTCGAGAACTTGGCATGCTGTGTCCTTCTGCAAAGGTCCCACTCTGATGGGTAGTATCCCAATTACCTTGGAGGAACGTTCTTCTTCGTCATAGGCTTTTATGGTGATCTTTTTCTGGACATCAACTACATCTTCTGAGTATCCTAAGGCACGAACAAGACTGAATGAACATATATTTAGGCCAGCTCCACCATCTATTAGAACACGCTTAACTCATGTTTTGTGAATGAGGACTTCAATATGCAAAGGAGTGTTGTGGGGATGTTGTAAGGACATGTCGTCTTCTTTTGTGAATGATAAGCAATGAGGAGTTGTGAGGTGCCCCACCATGGTTTGAAATTGATCGAT
This sequence comes from Cryptomeria japonica, assembly GCF_030272615.1. NCBI lineage: Eukaryota > Viridiplantae > Streptophyta > Pinopsida > Cupressales > Cupressaceae > Cryptomeria > Cryptomeria japonica. The sequence goes on along the minus strand of NC_081415.1, from coordinate 349,357,240 downwards.
ATCGAGATCTTTGGAAACTATTGTATCTACTAATGCTCGTTCTAGAATTTCTTTATGTGTAGGTGAAAGTTTTAACAATTCTAAGATTGATATTTGTGCGGGTGTTTTATGCAATTGTTCCACTAGATTGTATTGTTTTGTTGTAGCAGATGATGTGTTTTTTGTAGTACCCGACAAAACAACTTTGGCTTTGCTTCTTGTGATAGCTTGAGCATGTTCTTGATGTTGTTTTTCTTTAACTACAATTAAATTCACCACATTGTCATATGTATGAGTGTAGTTTACCTTTGATTTACCCTTGCCATTATTTGTTGTTGATGATTCACCTTTCTCATAGTTTGGAAGCAGAGTTTTAAAAGTTGTATGAGATTCATTTGTTGTATGTCCATCCACAGTTATTACTCTATTATCAATCATATCTTGTATGATATGTTTCAACTTTTGGCAAATATCTATGTGATGTCCCTTGTTTTGATGGAAATCACAATACTGATTATCATTCCACCAAGGTGGTTTGATTTGAGGTTCGTAGTTCCTTTCTTCTGGTAAAGTGATCAATTTGTTTGCGAGAAGTGTCTTTAGCGTTGATCCAAGGGGTTCACCAATGTTTGTAAATTGTCTTCGAAAGAAAGTTTTGATAGTTGTTCTTTGGTGGTTGTTGTTTTGTTGTGTTGCTGCTGAGTGAGTGGATAAATTAAAAATCAGTTGTTTTGGTTTCACATTGTTGTTATGCACTATTCCATTGTTGACAACATTTAGATTTTTATTCCAAAACTTTGGTTTATCATTGTGGTTGGTGTTATTGTTGTTGTTAGGAGGATGGACTCCTTTGTATATTTTCAACTCACCTTTCTTTATCATGGCTTCCTCCATTCTGATTCCATTATCAGTCATTTTTCTGAAACTTTGATTTCCTTGCATTTTTAAGTAATAACTCATTTGATCATTTAAGTTATCGATGAATATGTCCATTTTTTTGTATTCTAGCACTATACGAGGATACCGCGAGGCTAATCGTCTCCATCTTTGTAAAAATGTCATAAAAGGTTCTCCAACCTTTTGTTTGGTGTTACATAGGTCTAGCGTTGTTACTTTATGTTGTATGTTGTAAGAGTATTGTGAAACAAACTTATCCACCAATTCTGAAAATGATTTGATTCCAAATGGAAGTTTGGAGAACCATTCCATAGCTAGCCCAGTTAAGCTTTTCAGAAATAATCTCATTAAGTAGGTATCCTCATGTGCAAACTCCATACTCATTGTGCAAAATTCTCGTATATGATCTTGAGGGTCAATGCTTCCATCATATTTTTCGTATCTAGGAGTTTCAAAACATATAGGAAATGGTATCATGTTTAGATTTCTATCAAATGGATAAGGACATATTTCTTGAAGTGAGTATCTTCTAACATGTCCTCTTTGCATATCTTGAATTTGTGTTTGCATGGCTTGTAGTTGTTGTGTGAGAGTTGTGATAGGATTATCAACATGATTTGTTCTTGCATTACCATGATTTTGTATTCTAGGAGGATCTGGATCTCATCTTGTTTCATCTCTACCCCTTCTTGAATCTTCATTGGATTGAATTTTATTTAGAATTTCTACTTCATCTCTTTTGGGTATGTAAGTTTCTTCATTGGTTTTGGTGTTATTAGGGATTGATTTGTCATTCACGCGGAGACCAAAAATATCCTCATATTGTTCGTTATTAGGGGGATGATCACTTTTCTTTTGTGTCAATTTGTTTACTTCAAAATCTCGGGGAAGTGTAGCACCAGATTTGGCTAACATTATGAAATATTTTTCTTTTTCTTCTTCCAACAATTTCTGCATAAATTTGTCAAATTGAGGATCCTTTTTGATGTCTCTGATGTTTTATTATGTTATTTCTCCTTCAACTTGTATTTCATCTTCATGTTCCATGGTTGTGATTGTTTCCAATGTTTTGATTTCTATCTCTGTGATTCTTCGTCTCTGAGCTCTAGTTAGAACAGGCATACACGTGTGTTATTTCTCTTGGGATTCAATTGTACAAATGTTTGTTTTGGGTAAGTGATCAATTGTCAAGGTAGATACACTAGAATGATATGACACGATAAAATGATTCAAGTGTTTAAAGGTTTGCAAGTTTGTTGATCTTCGATTTAGGAGTGCAATGATGGTGATTTGATAAGAACCAAGTCTAGTAGGAATGATATATCCTACGATGTGGGACAAGATTATCTTGACCAAATGTTTGAGTCAAGAAACTATGTGATAAAGGATGATTGATCCTGATGAGAAACTATGTTTGAGTGATTAGTTTACCAAAGAGGGTGATAATGCACTTTGAGATGTTTAGATCTTGAACTTGTTGGGGGTGAGAACTTTGAAAATCCTAAGGTGTTTATGTTCTTAGAGTCTGATTTTGATGGATGATAACTTGACCAAACAAACAAAGGAGACAATCCAAGCACAAAATAACAGATAACAAGTGTTTATGTTTACTGCAAATTGATCAGGCAAAAATGACAAATTTGAAACAGGCATGCAAGACACAACTCTGGACTGACAAATGCAGAGTTTCATATGACAAGATATGCAACTTAGAATGACCAAACTTACAAGACCATACGATCAATCAGAAATTTCATGTTAAAAGCAGTATTTCGTACGACACAGAATGCTGTGTAGTAAGACGAAGGATTCTGTGTAGTATTACACAAGATGCTGTGTAGTATGACAAAAGATTCTATGTAGTACTACACAAGATGTTGTGTAGTATGACAAAAGATTATGTGTAGTACTACACAAGATGCTGTGTAGTACGACAAAATATTTTGTGTAGTACTACACAAGATGTTGTGTAGTACGACAACATATTCTGTGTAGTACTACAAAAGATTCTGTGGCGTACGACAAAAGATTATGTGTCGTACGACAAAAGATTATGTGTCGTATGACACAAGATGCTGTGTAGTATGATAAAATATTTTATGTAAATAGGTTCGTATGACAGAGAACCCAACTCGTACGATAGATAACCAGACAAAGATAAAAAAATGTTTGTTTGGTTGAATTTTTGATAACTGGAGTTTAATGTTTTGCTTATGTCTTCCAGTTTTTGGATGTCTGATTTGTCGATTTAGGGATGAATACAAAACAAACACATGATATGATAAGTGACTCCAAGCATGCTAAACCCTAAGGAAGTTGGTTGAGAATGAAAACCTTTGCTTGCTGACTTAGGTACACACCCAATAGCTAATTAGAATACAGCTGTTGAGTCTCACACAATGGATTATCAACGCCGTATTATCTGACTCCAAATTCTAATGGGGGCACAATATGGCAAGTGTCTTGGGAGAGTTACTATCTCTCTTGCACAAAGATTATCACCCTTTCGGAGGTGAATCAGGTAGCTTCTATTTTAACCGGCACTAGTAAGGGATCCGTTCAGTGCGTCGAGGTATAAACTCAATTAAGAAAGACAATGAACTCAATTAATCATTACAAGCAATGGTTAGTGAATTAAATCAAAGAAAGACAAAACCATAGCTAAGCGATCTATCGCCTCCTACTAAATACGAGTATGAATTTTGCTCTCAGATCTTGGTATGCAAACTCCAGTGACTTGACTACACTTAAATGGAGGATTTAAATGATGAAGATGCATGATCTAGCAATGATAGCATGATTAAGCTACATGATTTCATGATAATTCTAGAAAATAGGCTAGAATGAAGATGCAATTAAGCTAAGATTTGAACATGATAACAATGCTTGAAATGATAAACTATAAGCTAGATGCCTATAGTAATAATGCTTGAATGTAAATGAGATGAATCAATCAAAATACAAAATGATATGAAATTGGGACCCTTTGTGCTCCAAAATGAGGTCTATTTATAGGATTTTCCAAGGCTAGGGATGATGTGGCATGAATCAACAATTGAGATTTGATCTGAAGATATCAATGGTTAAATTGGAGGTGGGTTGAGAAGAGGTTGGATGAAAGGGGACAATTGGTGGTAGGTAGGAGAAGGGTTGGATGAAAGGGAACAATGTCATCTCCATGGTGACAAGTGTCAAGAAGCTTCTAGAAGATGTTAGATGAAAGAGAACACTTAGTGACAAGTGTCACAAAGCTTTTCTCATGAGAGAGCAAAGTGTTCAAGGAAAGGGGACATGGGTAAATGGAATGGGTTAGGTTTAGAAGGGGTTAGGTTAGGTGGTTAAAAGTTAGGAGAATTTAAATTTAAAAATTCAAATAATAGGAAAAGGCTAATTAATCTCAACAACTCATAAATTGATTTGTTTTAATTAATTAGGGGATTTAGAAGAAATGAATTTGATGATGAATTTGATGGGGGGAATTAATTAATTAAAGTGGATTATTGAAATGAACCTATTAAATAAATCATTAGGTTTATTAATAAGTAGATGAAAGGGGAAATTTAATCAAATTGCTTAGTGAATTCAATTAAACTGGGGAGGGAGATTAATTAAATAATTGCTTATTTAATTAATTATCTTCAGACCATTTTTAGGTGTATACAATTCTAAACTATTCTAAACTATAGTAAAAAATATATCACGAAATCCATTATACTAGATACTAGATGATACTATGCTAAGCTAATTATGTTGCAAAAGATGATTGTTGAGATTGCTGAAAATGATAAAGATGCTAAGGGGGGGGGGTCTCATGGCTGAAATGAGGACCATTTATAGATGTTTCAAGGCCAAGGCCAAGGTGACATGAATCAATGATCAAGATTCAATTTGGAGATATCGATGGTTTAGAATGAAGAAGTTGGAGAAGATGTTGAAGGAGAAGACACATGTCATTGTTGGAGAGACAAGTGTTAAAGGATTTTTACCAAGTACCCACAAAGAGGCAAGTGGAAAGGATAGGAGGGACAAGTGGCTAAGATGCCATGTGTCATCAAGGGAGAGTGCACAACCCATAGGAATTTAGGATGAGATGGTTAGAAAGGATATAATTGGTTAACCTATGGTTAAGCTAGGGGGTGGATTGGTTAGAAGAAGGTTAGGTTAGGAAGTAGATAGGAGTTAGGACACGTGTCCAATTTGAATTAAAAATTCAAATTTAATGGGGAAGGAATAATTAAATAAACAAATTCATTAAATTCTTTTATTTAATTAGGATATAGGAGAAATGGAATTAAGGTGGGATGAATTAGGAAAATGAACTATATAAATGAATTATTAACTTTATTTATATAGTAGAAGAATTAAAAACTTTAATTAATTAAATAACTCTGGATTTAATTAATTATCTCCAGATCAAATTTTTAGTGTATACATTTTGCCCCTCTTTGAAGCGATGTGTGACAATGCATCAGTTCAAAGAAAAATTCAATCAATGCCCTAGACGCACTGGATATTGTTAAAAAATGTTGATATTTTCCTCAAGCTCCAAAAATTTCATGGTGATGCGTGTATGCCCCCTCAGGAGATGAATTAGATAATTTGACGATTTTTAGGAGTTTTTAGAAATTTTAGAAATTTATATGATTTTTTGAAATTTTTGGAAATTTTTTATTTTGCGATAATTTTTTTATTTTAAATTTTTTAGATCGATTCATCCCCTGATAATTTTTTTGAAATGATGCCCTGACAATTGAATAAATTGATTTTTGAAAATAATGAGATAAAACATCCCACTTAAATGACCTTTTAAACCTCCCTTTTAAGTTAAAAGGTAAAAGTCATTTTCACTACTCATTTGTCATTTTCACACTTGGTAATTTGAAATTTTGAGCTCCCAAGCAACATGGTGATCCCACTGTGAAATCATCAATTTGAGAATGCGTGACAATATCAACGACCTCCAGAGTACATACCATTGGTACGTATACCGAGAAACCCTCGTTTTGTATGATCTTTCGAATGTTTAGCTATTTTTTTTGGATTTTTTCACATTTTTTAGTGATTTAGCATTTTTAGTTAGGGATTCAACATTTTAAGCTACTTTAGCGTTCTAGGTTTTAGTTTTAGTGTTCTTGATCTTTTTAGCAGTTTTGGTTTGAGTTTTAACATTTTTGGTTGATTTGGTGTTTTAGGTCTGTAATTCAACGTTTACGGTCAATACTTTAGTGTTTTTGGTCGATTTGGTGTTCTAGGTCATAGGTTTAGCGTTTTCAGTCTTTGTTTTAGTGCTATGGCTAATTTGGCATTGAGTAAGATTTTTAGCGCTATTAGTCCATAGATTAGCATTTTAGGTTTTTTTTAGCTCTTCCTGCCACTGTTTTAGCATTTTAACTAGGCAGTCTAGCGTTTTGATTAAAATATGATTTTTAGCCCTCCTGTTTGATTGATTCTGATTAGTCTCGATTACTGTGATGTTGATAGGTCAATAGGATAGATGATAACGACCTCATGATGAATGAGAGTCGATGTTAAAAGCTCAATGAGATTGATTGAATCTCACATGAGCTAAGTAGATTGATAGATAGGTTGATAGATAGATTAATAGATAGATTGATAATTCAAAACTACTTTATGATTTTGATATGATAATAGGTGGGCTTAGGTGTTATTCAGACTCGAGAGAGATTCTAGAAGACTTGGCAGTTGATACTGCACCTTAGATGGGTAGAGCTTGATCTTATTGATAGATGTGGACTGTCTTTGTTGACCAATATGCCCCAGTATATGATCAACCAAGGCTTGTTGATTGTGTTAGCTAAGAGGTGGCATAGTGATCCACCTTCCACCTTCCTACCAATGAGATTATAGTGACACCAGAGGACATGTATCGGATCCTGCAGATTCCAGTGATGGGCAATCTTGTGTTCTACGATTTGACTGAGTAGGGAAGTATAGATGCCTTGAGGATGATCTTTTAGGATGCTTAGATTTGTGGATACAACATCTCTTGGTAGGAGATGCTCAATTTGTCATATGTGTCATTACCTTATGTTCTCGCCAGATTTGTTGGAGGATTCTTTTGTCTTGATCATAGGTCAAAGGGATTATCAGTAGGCTGGGGTCATCTATTAGAGAAGATGATCACACAGGGCACATGGTTCTCCTAGGGTTCATGCATGTTGGACCACTTGTACCATGATTTACACAGGGTTGTCTATCTAGGAGCTACTATCTTTCCAACTGGTGTTACATTATTACAGATATGGGCCTGGGAGCACTTGACCATCACTAGAATATAGGCAAACAGTGTCAGAATCCAAGAACACTGAGAGGGGAGGGGGGGGGGGTGAATCAGTGTTTCCTGCCGGATATAATATTTTTAATCTTATTAACAAATCCACTTAATAACCGATATGCATAAAAGAAAGTAACAAAAAGTAATATCAATGCAACCACATGAATCAACACCATAACACAAAGATTTATACGTGGAAAACCTCAAAGAGGAAAAAATCACAGTGGGATTGGAGAACCACAATATCTATCCACTGGCCAATTGAATAAATATTACAAGAGGGTCCACACATGCAGAAAGGCACACTGCTTAGAGCACACTGCTCATCACAAAAGAAGCCTCACTGACTACAGATCCAAAGTACTAGATTACAAACAAAAACTTAACTTAGAATGAGCATCTGCTATGCTGGATGAGTTCCGGTTAAAGCACTATCTGTATCGGTTATACTATAACCTTCCTTACTGGTAGCTTATATCGCTTCCCAAACCTCTAGAAAAATAATCACGACCGATTGCAGATCATTACATTGGCATTCTATCAATCAAGATCTCTCTCATATACCATTACATAATCTATTGCATCTCTTATTTGTCATATCCTTAAAATGACCTAACCCGGACTGAATTATATACCCAATTACATGAATAAACACAAATACCTTATGTCGGCTTACAACCATATTACAAAATGATAAGACACATGTCGGCCCAAACAAAATATAAACATGAAACAATATGTTTGTTTCCACTTCCACACTTCCTGGATAAATCTCCTATGTCGACCTTAGAATACCGGTTCCAAGTTTGATGGTTACATGTTTGTCGGTTCTCTGAATTCCGGTGAAGTGAATGTTGGTTACCTTGATTGCCGAATCTCCCATGAAGTATGCTGCCAGCAATGACAACACCTATAACCCAGATGAGTGTTAATTGCCAACAATCTCCCCCTTTGGCATTGATGACAATACTCATGTGAAAAATAGATCATTGAAGTGCTGTACCGGTTCCTATCCAAAAAATGATCTCCCAAAACTGATCTCTAAAGACTTCTCCCCCTGATCTATACATTACTTCTTATGTCCCTAGACATTTTCTGCATCCACCTCTCCCCCTTTGACAACAATGCCAAAGACCGGGGCAAAAAATAAGTGTGTGCGGGAAAAGTGGGGGACAAAAACATAAAATTCAGTTTCCAAAAGATCCAAACACCAATGGGGATCTTGGTGCAAATTATGGAGCTATATTGAATAACTCAACTTCCCAAGGGGTGTCCCATTCTTCTTTATCTCATAGGATCCCTCAAGCCAATGCCTTTGCTCTCAGATCACTGAGCAAAGTGAATTAGGAATGACAATTGCAAGAATGAGTGATGTTTGATTAATTTAGCATGAATGCATTCCTAGATATGTATGATATTGAATCTATGATGATTTAAACTAGCATGAATATGATGTTATGATGAAGATTAGTAATCCTATCCTAACAATATATACTAGTCTAACATGGATATGCTATGATATTTAAAATTACTTCTAAAATTCTATTAAGATGATTTTTATCAAAGAGAGGCTAAATGCTTAATAAAATGACTATAGATTAGATGCATGAAACTTGGATATATGAAAATGAGAGAATGAGAGCTCTATTTATAGGAAAAATAAGGCAATGGATGGTCAAGATTGGATAATCTTAACAAGGGCCATGATTGAAAGTTATCAATCTATGTTTACAATTCTCACCAATGAAATGGTGACAATTGCCAACAAGAGACTTCTTGAGAGGAGATGAAAGAAGCATTAAATTCTTGAGAAGAGATGAAGGTTACCTTAGGAGGTAAGGGTTAAGGTTAGGTTAGAGTTATCCATTGGATAAAGCTTTTACCCAAGAGGTAAACTCTTGTGCAAGGGTAAAAGGGATAACCAAGGTTAAAGCCATGAATGTTTGATGAGACCCTTGGGTTAGATGTGGGTTGAGTTAGAGAGAAAGTCTCTAATCATGCAAGAAGGTTGAGTTAACCATTAATGGTTATGAAGACTTTTAAGGTTAACTTGTTGAGGACATAAAGCCTTTAATGATTATTAAATACTTTGAGGGTTTGAGAAGTAACTTCACTTTTAAGGTTATGAAGACTTTTAAGGTTAACTATGAAGATTATCTCTTGGAATATTAGGGGACTTAATAATCCTCATAAACATGATATTATTAGGAATATGATAAGGGATAGTAAACCTGATGTTTTTCTGATTCAAGAGATCAAAATTAGTAGAGAAAAAGTTGAAACTCTAAAGTTTTTTAAAAATGGGAGTATCAATGGTGGTAGCTCGAAAGGTGCTTCGGGAGGAATAGCTAATATGTGGAATCTCAATAGTGTCAAAGGACATGTTCTTATTCAAGAATTTTTTTTCTCTTGCATTAGATTTGAGAATTTAAAAGATGGAACAACCCAGTTTCTGGAAATTATCAGCAGACTCCAGATTCTGGAAACTATTAGCAGAATCCAAATTCTTGAAATTATCAGCAGAATTCAGATTCTGGAAACTATCAGCATTGGTGAAGGGAAGTCAACAGCAGATTATGTTGAGGATTTGACCAAAACTATTGCTAGAGCTGAAAATATGAGAGACTCCTTCAACCCTAGATTTGAGCAAATTGAGAAAGACCTGATTGAGAGGAAAGCAAATGCCAATGCTATGGATCAAACAATGGCGGAAACTGTCAATAAAGTCAGCAAAATTGAGGAATGGCTTAAAATTTTCACAGAGATTCTGAAGGTGTCTACTGGCAAAACCAAAACCCTCATCAACAATTTGGAGGAGGAGAAGGATACCCTAGAAATTGACCCTGACACTGAAGGAACAGGAGATTTTCAAGGACCCAGAACAAGAACCCATGGAAAAAAGGAGAATAAGCCAAATAAGGACTTGGATGAACTTAAAGCAGCTCTGGCCAATTACGACCAACTGATTATTAAGGCAGAGGACCTCCTGAAGGCTTTATAATTGTGTAGTGTTTTCTCTGGTTTCTTCATTTTGTTGTTTCTGTCCACTACTGTCCTTTCTGTTTACTGGCTTTATTGCCAGTCATTGTGTTAGTTGTTCTTTCTTGGTCTGGATTCTCTTTGATGATCCTGCTTAATCTCCTTTGTTAAAGGTTTCAGGTCCTTAAAACCTGTTTTTCTATTAATCAGAACTTCACTTTGCTTAGGGATGTGACAATATTTAGGAGATGGATTAGGCTACATTGGAAGTGATTAGAAGAATCTAGAAGGGGGTTAAGGAGGCAAGTGGGAGATGTAGGATTTTGCAAGTGGATGGAGGGGAATTTTAATTAAAATAAATTACTTTATTTCAACAAAAATAGATGCAACTTGCATAAATACAAGTGGGGGATTTAAATAAATAAATTAGATTTATTTACTTGCAAGGATCAATTTAATTAAATGTAAATTTAATTAAAAGGGGAGAGAGGGGAATTTAATTAAATAAAGTGATTTATTTAATTAAAGGCTAGAAAAGGCTTAGGTGAACTTAAATAAATAAATTGAGTAATTCATTTAATTAAATAGATGAATATAAAGAATTTAATTAAGTAGAATATAATTAAATAGAGGAATGAGGTTAAAATGAATATTAAATATTCACTTAGGAAAGTGGTCATTTTTATATGTCTACATTTTGTCCCTATTTGAAGTGACGTGTGTGCACATGTTGATTCAAAGAAAATTTGTCGGATATGCTATCAAAATTTGTTCGATATGATGTCATGTGTCAAGATGTTGATATGATGCCCTAGATGTAATGAACGATATTGATGATGCCCCTTCGGGAGATGAATCAAGGATTTTGAAAATTTTGTTAATTTGATGAGCATTTTTGAATTAATTGCATTTTGAATATTTTGACTGTGTTGAATGCATTTGAAATTGATTCATCTCCTAAAAATGATGTTGATAAGGTTAAAAGTGAGAAAAAAAATGAGGAAAATACATGCCCCACTTACTAACCTTGTTGACTTTTACCCTATAAAAAGGTAAAAGTGATTTTATTCTTATCATTTGCACATTTGTCTCCTTGTGATTGTGACACTTGAGCTCTAACAAAAATGCTGGTTCCTTATGCTTCACACCAATTCGAGTGTGTTCGTTGATACCGGAGGCTCGCCGCATATGGCCAACCTGTAAGTCAGCCACGTTTGTGATTGATTTTTCTTTTTTTGATCACTTTCTTCATTTTTTAGTTGAAAATTTGTTGTTTGAGTGCGTAGGAGTATAGTTTTAACGCATACAATAGGAACAATAGTATGTAGGGTTAACCTATCTAGGTTAGCGTTTAGGTTGCATTCTGCAGTGCTTCAATAGGTTAAGGTAGTGTGTAGGGTGTTTTAGCATATAGGATAGATAGGTCAACGCACAGAGTAGATAGAGTAGCGCACTGGGTGGATTAGCTCTTTGTGTGAGTAGGGTAGCGCAATGAAAAAACCATTTAGCGCATAGAGGATTTTAGCACGTAGAGTAAAGTTTCTAGTGCATTGGTAAAAAAAGATAGCACTATTGGTATTTTGGATATGTTGATATGGTTTTGTCATTGATGTCAACACTTGTCATCGCTTGTCAACACTTGTCAACACTTATTAGCACTTGGAGATTTTGGTTATGTTCATCGGCAAAACAGAGACTTATGCAAGTCATTGGTATTTGCTTCACCGACAAATTTTATTGTTCACCGACACTCGGAATGACTTGGAAACTACTTGGTTATGTCGAAGACATTATTCAATCACTTGGTTTTGGCGATTTGGTTAATTGTTTATTTGAGTTTGCATATTTGCTGTTACCGGCAAATAGGTCCAGGATAAGCACCGATAGACTTATCTATTCCAAATCAGCACAAAATGTTATGGAAATGATTTATTATTATTGTAAATGCATTGAGCTGACATCATGCATTGGATATTGATTTGTTTGTAATATCTTTTAGTGAGATGACCTATTCAATTGGTCTTAGGTTATGGTATATATGTAAGATCTTATTTGTAAGATCAATAGAAGAAGGGATTGTGAATGCGAAAAGGATTGCAATAAGGTATATGCGAAAATAAGCAGAGCTATACACGCAGACATCTTTTGAAAGTTGAAGGAAGGATTTTGTGAAGGCAATCAGAACTAAACCGGTACTGAATCCAGCATATGAAGATGCTATTTTGTGCAGTAAATTATTATTGGATTTAACCATCCAATTGTAGTTAGTGTGACTCTCATTTTGTGATTGAGCAGTGAGCTCTAGGCAGTTGGCCTTGCTGCATGTGCAGAATCCATATTGTACACACATACTATCTGCAGTAGTATCATTTGATTGTGGGCAAGGCTTCTCACCGTGGCTTTTCCCCTTACAGGGTTTCCACATACAAACATTTGTGTTATGTGTTGTGGATGTTATTGTCTTTCTATTTCATGCATTAATCTTTACCGGTATTGCAATTAACTATTAAAACTGTCTACCAGCATAAAGTTTGGTTTACCGGTATTATGCATTAAGTTTTGGTTAAGTTAATTTTGGTTGAATTTATTGGACAACTGATTCACCCCCCCCACTCAGTTGGTTCTGGGACCTAACAATTGGTATCAGAGCTTAGTCCTCTTTTTGTAGCAGTTTAACAGCTTGAGGAGATCCAATGTCTTCTAACTATTTCAGGAAGGACAATCCGAAACTTGATGGAACTAACTATGGCATATGGAAAATCAGGATGGAGACACTTGAATTGCATTGGAAAGGATATATGGGAGGTTACAAAGAATGGTTATACTACTCCTACTCCCGGTCAGCCTAATCCACCAACCTTGGGAAAAGATGAGGAAAATGATTGCAAAGCAAGAGAAGCACTTTTGAGCACATTGTTAGATCAGCAAGTCATGGGATTGTTAGATAGATCTACTACTAAAGCTATTTGGGACAAACTGGAAACATTGAATGAAGGAGATTCCACTGTCAAAATTGAAAAACTTGAATGCTTTTGGGTTAGGTATGAAAGTCTGAAAATGGAAGAAGAAGAAAAAATTTATGCTTTTATGGAAAGAGTAAGTGAAATTGTTTTGGGTATACAATGTTGTGGAGGAACCTTAAGTGAAGGTGAGATTGTTTCTAAAGTTTTAAGAGCTTTTCCACTAGTATATAAAATCAAAGTTACTGCTATAAATGAATTAAGAACAATGCCTAATGCATCAGTATCTAGAGACACTTTGGTTGGAAAACTTTCAGCTTTTGAGCTTGAGGAATTTGGTTCTATTACTACTATCAAGACAAATCTAGCTTTCAAGGCATCATCATCAACTGCAGCATCATCATCATTATCTGATAAATCTGATTGGAAAGCCTTCTATGGAAGATAACTTGAAGAAAGCAGGAGAGAAAATGATGAACTTGAAGCACTATTTGCAAGGAAAATGCCTAAAGGTCCAATTGGAAGTAAGTATGAAGGTAAATCACCCTTTAAATATTTTAACTGTAATAAGATTGGTCATATGACATCTAGATGTTCTGATAGACATGCAAGATTAAGAGAAGAATCTAAAAGAACATATAAGCCTAACCCTGACTATCAGAAATACACACTTAAGAAGATTAGAGAAAAATCTTGTTATTATGCTGATGATTCTGATGAGGATCCGATGGACAATGGATGGGCTTTTGTTGCTATAATAGAAGATCAACCGACACCTACTATTCAACTGATAGAGCAGGCCCTGACAACTAAAGTTGAAGATAAGGATGAATGGATCATTGATTTAGGATGTTCACATCACATGACTAGTGATAAGAGTAAATTCTCAACCTTTCAGGAATACAATGGAGGTCTAGTAAGATTTAGAGATGACAAAGCTTGTTTGATCAAAGGAAAAGGCACCATATCTTTTGATGGTAAGCACAATACTGATAATGTTTACTATGTTGAAGGTTTGAAGCATAATATTTTGAGTGTTGGTCAATTAGTTGAGAAAGGATTTCAGTTACAAATCAAGAATGGTAAATGCAAAATCTTAAACAGAAGTAGTTTGGAAATTACAACTGGTAATCAGACTAGAGGTAATATCTTTCATTTTAACAATAATGAGAAAGCATGTTTGATTGCAAATATTGATGAAAGTTGGTTATGGCATAAGAGACTTTGTCATGTAAATTTTGATTGCATTGTGAAAATCAGTACTACTAAGGCAGTTAGAGATTTACCTAAGATTGTTAAACCTCACAATTTGGTATGTAAGGAATGTCAATTTGGAAAGCAAGTTAGAGCATCTTTCAAGAGTGTTCTGGAGAAGTCTAACAATGTTCTTGATTTATATCATATTGATTTATGTGATCCAACAAGAACTAGAAGTATACAAGGAGATGGGTACTTTATGCTAATCATTGATGACTATTCTAGCATGTGTTGGGTTACTTTTCTCAGAGAAAAATCTAAAGCATTTGGGAAATTCAAACTATTCAAGGTGATGGTAGAAAATGAAACCGGCAAGAAAATCAAATGTTTGAGAGTAGATCAAGGAGGTGAATTAACATATAAGGAATTTAATGCATTCTATGAAGTGAATGGGATTAGAAGACAGTTGTCAGCACCCTAGACACCCCAACATAATGGAGTTGTGGAAAGGAAAAATAGAACTATCTTGGATGCAACCAGAAGTATGATATCAAAAGGAAATCTACCTCATATATACTGGAGAGAAGCAGTCAATACAACTGTTTATACATTCAACAGAGTTCACATCAGAGGAGAAACTGACAAGACCCCACATGAGCTATGGTTTGGTAATACTCCTACTTTTAAATATTTCAGAATATTTGGAAGTAAATGCTATATTAGAAGAGATGAATATATTGGAAAATTTGATCCTAGAAGTGATGAAGGAATATTTCTTGGTTATTCATCTAAGAGCAAGGCATATAGATGTTTTAACAAGAGATTGCAGAAAATTGTTGAGTGCTAATGTGAAGATTGATGAACAATTTAGAGGAAATTCAAGGTACACAGACTTTGAACTAGCAATAGAGATAATCACAAATGAACCTACTATGAATACACTAGTATAGAATGGTGATCTAGTTACACCGACATCATCTAGAGATTCAACAGTCACTGAAGAACAACAACAAGTAAAAAAACCCCGGTATGTAAGATTGAATCATTCTGAAGATCGGATAATTGGAAACAAATTTCAAGGAGTTATGACTAGAGGAAGATTGGAAAATGAGGAGGTATGTCTTATTTCTCAAATTGAACCTACGTCAATTAATGAGGCATGTGAAGATAAATATTAGATTAAAGCAATGGAATATGAATTGGAACAAATTGAAAGGAATAACACTTGGTCAGTAGTTCCCCAGCCTAAAGATAAAAATGTAATTGGAACTAATGAGTTTTCAGAAATAAACTTAATGAAGATGGCATGGTAATTAGAAACAAAGCAAGATTAGTGTGTAAGGGATATTATCAGAAAGAAGGAATTGATTACAATGAAACCTTTGCACTGGTAGCTAGAATTGAGGCAGTAAGACTTTTATTGGCTTTTGCAGCACACAAGAACTATAAAGTATATCAAATGGATGTTAAATGTGCATTTTCAAATGGAGATCTTGAAGAAGAAGTTTACATTGAGCAACCTGATGGATTTTCTTTGACAGATAACAAAGACATGGTTTGCAGGTTAAGAAAAGCTTTATATGGATTGAAACAAGCTCCCAGAGCTTGGTATGCAAGATTGGACAAATATCTTTTGAAGCTTGGTTACACAAAAGGTAATGTTGACATCAATCTATACTACAAAGTGACTAATGATGACATCTTGGTTATTGAAGTTTTTGTTGACGATATAATCTTTGGAGGAGAAGATGGTTTGTGTAAAAACTTTTGTAACAAAATGCAACAAGAATTTGAAATGTCTATGATTGCAGAGATTAAATTCTTTTTAGGATTGCAGATTTCACAGACTAATAAAGATATATTCCTATGTCAATCTAAGTACTTGAAGGAATTACTAAAGAAATTTGGCATGGAAAACTGTAAACCGGTAAGCACACCTATGCCTACAATTGATAAATTATCCTTGAAGGATGAATCTACACCTGTTGATCCGACTAGATACAAATCTATGATAGGAGGTTTACTGTATTTGACACAAACAAGACCTAATATTATAAATGCAATATGTGTTGTTTCAAGGTTTCAGAGTAATCCGAAAGAAAATCATGAATCAGTAGTGAAAAGGATTTTTCAGTACCTAGAAAGAACTACAAATCTTGGTTTATGGTATCCTAGAGATGAAAATTTTGACTTGTGTGCATATACAGATGCTAATTGGGTAGGAGATGTGGATGACAGAAAAAGAACCATTGACGGAGCATTTTTTCTTGGTAGCAGACTAATTTAATAGCTGAGCAAGAAACAGAGTTGTACAAGTCTATCAACAGTAGAATCAGAATATGTTGCAGCAACAACCAACTGTACACAAGTATTATGGATCAAGCAAATGTTGAAGGACATAAAGGTAAAACACAAGAAACCTATAAATATTTACTATGACAATACAACAACAATTGATATATCTAAGAACCTGGTATTTCACTCTAAGACTAAACATGTTTCTATCAAATTCAATTTTCTAAAGGAGAATGTTGAAGCAAAAGAAGTGAAATTGGTTTATGTGAATACTAAAGAGAAAATTGCAGATATTTTTACAAAGCCTTTACCTAAGGAAACATTTGAGTATCTCAGAGAGCAACTTGGAGTCCTACCCCACCAGTAGAGACTTAGACAGTTGATGTTTGTCATCAACCGACATAATTAATAGAGAAATCTTTTATTTTGGCTTTGATGAGGAGAGCTACTTCTCAGGGGGAGTAGTTGGTATATTGAATGAGTTGGTATTTTGTGTTAAGTTCTTTGAACTAATTGTATCTGCTTTTGTATTGCTTTGGCATTTGATGTCAAAGGGGGAGAGATTGATATGGAAAAACACATGGATAACACATATTATTCCTAGGGGGAGAGACTTTATCCCTTGGGGAGAGATATTATGTATTTTTGATTTCTGGTTATGATCTCTTTGGGAGATTGTTGATTTTTGGTTTTTGGCATTTCTGTTTTGGCACTTTGATGGTTTTTCCATCTTGTGTTGCCATCAATGCCAAATGGGGAGATTGTTGGTATTTTGGATATGTTGATATGGTTTTGTCATTGATGTCAATACTTGTCATCGCAACACTTGTCAACACTTATTAGCACTTGGAGATTTTGGTTATGTTCACCGGCAAAACAAAGACTTATGCAAGTCACTTGTATTTGGTTCACTAGCAGATTTTATTGTTCACCGACACTTGGAATGACTTGGAAACTACTTGGTTATGTCAAAGACATTATTCGATCACTTGGTTTTCGCAATTTGATTAATTGTTTATTTGAGCTTTCATATTTGCTGTTACCGACAAATAGGTCCAGGATAAGCACCGACAAACTTATCTATTCCAGATCAGCACATGTTATGGAAATGATTTATTATTATTGTAAATGCATTGAGCTGACATCATGCATCGGATATTGATTCGTTTGTAATTGATTTTATTGTAATATCTTTTAGTGAGCCGACCTATTCAATTGGTCTTAGGTTATGGTATATATGTAAGATCTTATTTATAAGATTGATAGAAGAAGGGATTGTGAATGCGAAAAGGATTGCAATAAGGTATATGCAAAAATAAATAGAGCTATACACGCAGACATATTTTGAAGGTTGAAGGAAGGATTTTGTGAAGGCAATCAGAACTAAACCGGTATTGAATCCAACATATGAAGATGCTATTTTGTGCAGTACATTATTATTAACCATCCAATTGTAGTTGGTGTGACTCTTATTTTGTGATTGAGCAGTGAGCTCTCAGCAGCTGGCCTTTCTGCATGTGCATAATCCATATTGTACACACATACTATCTGCAATAGTATCATTTGATTGTGTGTAAGCCTTCCCACTGTGGTTTTTCCCCTTATAGGGTTTCCATGTACAAACATTTGTGTTATGTGTTTTGGATGTTATTGTCTTTCTATTTCATGCATTAATCTTTACCGGTATTGCAATTAACTATTAAAACTTTCTACCGACATAAAGTTTGGTTTACTGGTATTATGCATTAAGTTTTGGCTAAGTTAATTTTGGTTGAATTTATTGGACAACTGATTCACCCCCCCTCTCAGTTGTCTCCGAGACCTAACAAGCACATAGTTAGCAGCTTAGGGCATAGGAGGTCTATTTTGGCACGTGGGGGGAAATAGATGAGGTAGGTGGCTTAGGGGTGGATAGGTGTCTCTGAGTGTTTCAAGATGGGTTATGAGCCAATGTTTTTTCGTATTGTGATGATATCTGAGTCTTGATATGATGACTTGGAGTTTGTTGAAATTGCTTTCGATATGTTTTGCCAAGATGATTGATTGTTTTGATGAGGATCCTGATTTTTTGTTGATGTGGATCTCTGATTTTTGCCTTGCGATATGAGTGTAATGTCCGATATGAGTTCCAATTCTTGATTTTTGATATGATTCCTGATGTGATGCTTGCATTATGGATTTTGGATTGCTTGCATTATGGATCTCTGATATGATTTCTCGATATGATGCTTGTGTTATGGATCTCGGATATGATTTCTTGATATGATGCTTGTGATATGGATCTCTGATCTGGTTTTTCGATATGATGCTTGTGTTATGGATCTCTGATATGATTTCTTGATATGATGCTTGATTTTCGATATGGGTCTTGGATTTTTGATATGAGTCTTGATTTTCGATATGGGTCTTGGATTTTTGATATGGGTCTTGGATTTTCGATATGCGTCTTGATTTGATGCTTCGTTGTTTCAAGTTGATTTTGTTTTGATTGGATATATCAGATAGATGTGGGAACTGATGATGGACATTTGTTGTTTTGTAGGCATAGCTTGGTGTACTTCAATCACGAGAGTGATTTCTGCGATTGTGGTCATTAATTCTATGATTGTCACAGGATGATAGGGATGTTATTGAGAGATGTGGTTTATCATCCTTACTAGACATGCCTCGGTATATCATTAACCAAGGTTTGTTGATAGCTTTGGCAGAGAGGTGGCACAGTGACACAAACACCTTCCATTTGGCTACTGATGAGATAACAGTCACACTTGAGGACTGTTATCGCATTCTGAGGATTGCTATTGTGGGGGACTTGTTACCATATGAGCAGACTAAGGAGGGTGGGACAGAGGCTCTCCATCATATCTTGTAGGATGATCAGATATGTGGATATGAGATCCCATGGCAGGAGTTTGTGAATTTGGATTATGCTCCCTTGCCTTTGGTACTAGTAGGTTTTATTGGTGGATTTATATGTCCCAACCATAGGTCGAAGGGACTAGCTGTGGGATGGGGATTGGTTTTGGAGGATATGGTCACACAGGGATGCAAGTTCGCATGGAGGTCCTGTATGATAGCCCACCTTTACAAAGAGCTTCAACAGGTGGTGTATCTAGGATACAACAGTTTGTCCACGGGGGTGAAATTACTACAGGTGTCGGCCTAGGAGCACATTCCTATGTTGAGACTGCTTGCAGATAGGGATAGGCCATTTGGTTGAGCATATGCTTATGGGTACATAGGTATAGTTGTCCAATGTAAGCTGGGCAAACTAGAGCACTGGCAGAGAGCATTGGATGATATTGATATGATCATTTGGAGACCTATATGGATTGTGAGGTGTGGTCCGAGGATGGACTAGAGATGCCCTATGTGTATATGTCAAGATATTTGATCGGGCGGAATCCCTTTATCATTGAGAGATTTTTGCATAGCCATGTGCAACAGCAGTATGGGAGACAATGGGGGATACCACAGGGAGTGTGTTTATATGCTCACCAGAGATAGGATGTGCCTGAGTGAGGACCCATAATGGATAGTGTAGCGGTGGTAGAGGAGTACATGAAATTAGTAGGCCAGATATGGGATTATGGAGCTGGGGTTGTTGATGCTGGGATGACAAAGGAGTTCTCTACCTACTTCATGGCACATGCAGTGGCACAAATATCGGATCCAACAAAGATGTTACCTACTTTTGATGATGAGGATGAGAAACTAGAGAGGCAAGGGGGAGTTAGATAGAGATATGAGGAGGGAGAGGAGGTAGGAGATGGAGGTGGTGATGATGGAGGAAGTGATGGAGGAGGTGGTGGAGGAGGTGATAGAGAAGGTGGAGGGAGAGATAGAGGATGAGGGGGTGATGGTGGGAGGGATAGAGGAGGAGATAGAGGATGAGGAGGGGATGGAGAGAGAGGAGGAGGAATTCTCCTTGGTGTTGGTGGTGCTAGTAGGGTAGGTGTAGTGTTAGCAACAATGGGGGGTATAGAGGATGTTAGGTGACCCACCCAGAGGAGGAGATCGGATGTTATACCTCCACCAGCGCCTTGGACAGGGACAAGTATGGGTGGGACCACGACGCAAGTACCCATCCAGATTAGGGTACCCACCCATCGACAAGACACAGATTAATCCCTTCAGGTTACAGTGCAATAACTACATGCACAAGTGCTATCACAACAACACCAAATTACAAAGATTATGGCAGAGTGGGATACAGAGAGAGAGCGTCAGGGCCGGGTAGAGGATCTTGCCAAGAGATTGGAGAGAGTGACAGGTGGTGCCTCGATGCGAGATACACTAAGGGAGATACGATACATGACCAAGGAAGCCGAGTAATACATGTAGTTATATGAGGATCTAGTCCCTAGAGAGAACATAGCTCCTAGCTATACAACCAGTCGACCTGCTCGTAGTCAGACGAGGACAGAGAGAAGAGGTGTTATGGGGCCTCCTCAACGTGATCCCCCTGGTGGAGATCTAGGAGCTTGGACATCTACTGCAAGACTGTTAGCCTCAGGAGATAGTCATACCTGAGAGACTTGTCTCTGTTGTATTTTGATCATTTTGTTGTATTTTGACAGACATGATATCCCTTGTACATTTCGACCATTTTTGAGAGAAATATATATGGCAGTGATTTCTCTGATCCACATGTGATGTGTTATGGGTGATGATTTATGATATGCATTGATTTGATGTTTCTATGATGATGATATAATGCTTAGATAGTAATGCTTTTGATTTTGATTATGATGTATGAGCCATGATGATGCTTTGTTATCTTTATTTCTCTGATGTATGATAATGATGATGATGTGAGATGTATCTTGAAAATGAGATGTATGATATGCAAGTTTGTTTTAAAATGCTATCCAACTAAGTGCAAGTTTAAAATGATATGCAATTAAATGCAATTTTAAAATGAAATGCAACTAAATGCAAGTTTAAAATGATATGCAACTAAATGCAAGTTTAAAATGATATGAAACTAAATGATCACCTTCATTCTGTCACTGTCATTCCTATTTAGTTACTTGTTTTTGCTCTGTTTTGGTTTGTCATCATTGATCTTTTAATATGTTGGAATTTTATACAAGAATACTAGTATAATTGAACCATAATGACTTGAGTAATACTTACATAGAGTTTGATATGGCAAGACGACACAAGCGTCAAGGTATAATTAAACCAAGATGACCTGAGTGTTGCTTGCATAAAACAAACAAGAGTTAACCATTTGTATGTGCAAAGTGGAACAATGTCTTCAATGATATATTTTAAATCATGTCTCAAGACAAATTTGCACCGTACAAGTGATCGCCTCACAGACATAAAACCCCCCCCAAAATAAAAAATATCAGATTCCCCCTTTTGCTTTTCTCTAGATTGATGCATCATTGAGAAATTCAGGAGATCTAATGATTCAAAATTTTAAGATACAAAATAGTCAAAACTTCATGCTAGATGTAAACAAATTATAATTTCGAAAATTATCCATCATGTGTGTGTTAAAGTTGTATCTGGATAATGGTCTTGTTTTCTAGCCTGATGAGCTTTTGTTGACAGGATTTCCTTAGCGTGCTGTGATTCTTATTTGTTCATTTGTTGGAATGCTTGAAGTGAGAGGAGTGCTACCCCTACTTATAGATATCTATCGATGTGGATATACATAGTGATCACAAAGCCATGGTGGGATATGATGAACTAATCTGGAGATAATCAAGGATAGTGACTATGCTAAGTATGTCTGAGATAATGTTGTGTAAAAAGTGCTGGGCGATGGCCATTAGCTTTGACTTTGGAGGGATGTAAAAGATATGAGTATAGATAGAGGATCTATTCTCTCACAAATAGTGCCTGTTGCCAGGTTTTCATCACTTGTTTTTATTGCACTTTTTTGTTGTGTTTTTTTTTTTTGTATTTTTCTGATTTTTTTTTTCATGCATTTAGACCACTCAAGTGTAGAATTTCTTTAGATGGATGTTGTTGGTTGGTTTGTCGAGCACATCTCCTTTTGAATTTGTTAGCTGATAGGTGCTTGATCCATAGGCTGATATGATGACATAGGGACCTAACCAATTAGGTTCAAACTTTCCCTTCTTTTCTTGATACTGTTGATTTCTGGGATTTTATTTGAGTACAAAATCACCGACTTAAAAAACCCTAGGGATGAATCTGTGGTTGTAGCTTTTGCACATGCGCTACTGGTATGCCTTGAGATGGTCATAGGAATATTGTCATTTTTCATCCAGAAGCTCTAGTTCATGCTGTCTGTTTACCCGATACTCCTCATCTAGTATGAGGCCTTTCAAAGATACTCCGAGTGATGGAATTTCTACCTCAAGAGGCAGAATTGCTTTTGATCTGTACACTAATGAATATGGCGTAGCCCCTATAGGTGTCCAAATGCTAGTCCTGTATTCCCAGAGTGCCGGATTGAGTTGTACATGCCAATCCGTACCTGCATCATTTACTATTTTCTTTAGGATTTTCAAAATTGTTTTATTTGATGCTTCTGCTTGACCATTCCCCTGTGGGTAGTAAGGTGTAGAGAAGCGATGTTGGATTTTGAATCACTCACATAGCTCTTGTACGTCCTGATTTATGAAGGGACCCCTGTTGTCTATGATGATGGAACTTGGAATGCCATATCTACAAATTAGATAATTGAGAATAAATGAGGCAGTCTATTTTCCAGTTATTGTGGTCATTGGGATTGCTTCAATCCATTTTGTGAAATACTCCATTGTAGTGATAATGAACTTGTGTCCATTGGAAGAGGAAGGATGGATTTTCCCTACTAAATAAAGTTCCCACTGACAGAAAGGCCAAGATGTTGTGAATGGCTGCAACTCCTGTGTTGGTGCATGGATAAGATTGCCATGAATTTGACACTTATGACATTTCTTTGCAAATTGATAAGAGTCTTTCTCCATTATCGGCCAATAATATCCCATTCCCAGAAGTTTTTTAGTGAGAGTAGGACCACTTGAATGCATGCCACCGACATCGTCGTGAAGCTCGTGTAAAGCAGAGTCAAATTCATTACGATCAAGGCAACAAAGAAGAGTACCATCTAGACCTCGATGGTAAAGTGTGTCAGTGGTTAAGGTATAATGGGGGGCCTGCCGGATAAAGTTGCACTTTTGGTTACGAGATAGGTCAAGTGGTAGGGTATTGGTTTTAAGATATTCATAGATTGTCCCATATAGAGGGGAGTCTGAACCGGTTAAGGCATAGATGACATGGGATGCAAAATTATCATAGGTCGGGGAAAATAGTTGCTCTACCAAGAACTCATAACAACTCCATTGCTCTGAAATTTGTAGCTGTGAAGCGATAGTGGCCATTGTATCGGCCACTCTATTGTCCAACCTTGGTATTTTATCGAAGGTGATGTGTACAAAGTACTGCTTGAAGTCATCCATCATTCTTTTGTATGGCAACAACTTGTCGTCATTTGTCTTATATTAATTGTTGATTTCATTTATAACCAGTTGAGAATCTCCATAGACTCTTAATTCCGTGATTCTCCATTCCACTACCATTTTGATTCTTTTGACCAGGGATTCATACTCAACGATGTTATTGGTGCATGGAAACATGAGCCTATACAATCTTGGAATAGTGTGTCCTTCAGGAGTGATGAACAAGATGCCGACACCCGATCCATGTTGGATGTAGGAACCATCAAAGTATAGGGTCCATTGCTTGAGTGCAATAGTAAGGACATCCATGTCTGGAAATTCAACCTTTATTGGTTGTTTATCTGGTAGTGGTGCTTCAACTAGTTGATCTGCAATTACCCATCCCTTGATAGCCCGACGCTCTATGTATTGGATATCAAATTCATTGAGAATCATGACCCATTTAGCCAGTTGTCCTGTAAGAGATGCTTTGCTGAGTAAATACTTGAGAGGATCAATTTTTGCTACTATCTTGATTGTGTGAGCTAGCATGTAATGGCAGAACTTTTGAGAGGTGAATACTACAACTAAACAAGCCTTCTCAATGAATGTGTATTTTAGGTCATATCTGTTTAATGTCCTACTGATGTAATATATAGCTCGTTCCTTGCCTTCTTGATCTTCTTGTGCTAACAATGCCCCCAATGATACTTCAATTGTTGATATGTAGAGAATGAGCGGCTTCCTTGCTATGGGTGGTACTAGACTAGTGGATGTTGGCATTAAAATAAGTTGGGAGATTGTTGGCATTACAATAAGTTGGATGGTTGATGATATTGAGAAGGTTGTTGGAGATGAATGATATAATTGATAAAGGATGATTACTGTCTTAATATTATTATTTTGTCATTGATGTCAAGCAATTGATTTTCTGATTTAGTATGATGTTGCCATATCTTAAAAAGTATGTTTTGATGAGTATAAATATGTCAGTAAGTGACACAGAAAGAATATGAAAATAAAGGGGAGTAATAAGTTATTCAATGGGCAACTATTATCGAGTTAGACAATGATGAGATTATGATGTTTTGATTGTTTTGATATCCTATATATATGTGTATTCAAAGACTGAACAAGAAGGGGAAAATATTTCATGTAATAGAATGAGTAAAGGTTTTGTACTATTCTATTTAACCGAGCAAGGAGCTAGTCGGTAAACTCCAAGGTTACCGATGTCGGTTAATGAAAGAAAAAGTCACCGAGAAGAGAATGTCTACCAAGTAAAGTTTAGTATTAACCAAGTATCAACCGAGCAGTAACAAAATGCATTAAATAAAGTGTATACATTATTTAATGAAGGATGCCAATGAGATGGAGGTTTATTAAAGATAGGAATGTCGTGCAAGAAGTTTGTTAAGGATCACCGACAATTAAAATTCAAGAGTAAGATCTACAGCATAGATTGAACGGTCTTAACCAAGCACAAGTACCAAGAAAGGTATACAAGATTCAAGATAAGATAAAACATTTTTTAGATCGAAGGATATAATGAACCTAGTCAAGTTTGAAGATCTGATAGCTAAGATTAATAATGGTGTGAGATTTTGCCAAGATCAAGGGCACAATGAAAAGTATAAAAATAGAGACAAAAGAATGACAAGAACAAATTGTATTCTCATCAATATGAAAATGATCAACTGGATTCACCAATACAATGAATATAGGCCTTCTTATATAGGCAAGGCCATATGGATGTACGAGCACACAATCATGACATGTGGCTCAATGAGAAACAAGGGTAGGTAAGAAATACTAGGGGTAGGTAGGAGAAATAATATAATATTCCACAAGAGGTGGATGACCCACTAAATGTGGAGTGTAACAACAAAACAACATAGCCAAAGGTGGAATTTCTCTTGCAAGCTCTATCCCTATGTGCACACTTCTCTAAGTGTCTCAAATCCAAACTATGAAGAAATGCATTATCCTAAGTTAACTTAAGTAAAGTGTAATAATATCCATAATGAATATTTATTTACACCAACACCCCCCCTTAAGTGCAACTTAGGGGAATGAAGACTCAAGTCATCAATGCAAGATGGGTCCTGGCTACTAGGCCATGATAGGTACCCATGTACAATATGCAAATGCAAGCAAAACCATGCAATGCAATCTCTCACAAATAGAGAAAAGGATAAAACCCAGTGGGAAAAAACTCCCCCCCCAAAAGAGAGATGAAAGTACAAAATACTCTCAAAGAAGATGGACAAAACCTCAAAGAGGAAAAAGTCCCCCCCATAAGAGAGTAAGGAGAAGTTAGCTGACCCCCCCTAATGACACATCCTGCACCCCCAAGAGAGCTCGTAACTATTGGAACTTACTCTCCATGAAAGGTTTGGTGAATATGTCTGCAACCTGCTCCGCTGTAGGACAATATTGCAAATCAATGACCTGCTCCTAAATCAACTCTTGGATATAGTGCATATGGATCTCGATGTGTTTGGTCCACTGATGCTGGACTGGGTTCTTCGAGATAGCAATAGCACTCTGATTGTCGCAATGTAGAACTGTCGGTCATGGAGTGGTGAACCCAAACTCTGTGAGTATCTGCTGAAGCCAAATGATCTCAGTCACTGCATTAATAGTGCCTCGATACTCAACCTCAGTTGAAGAAAGAGAAATAGCATGCTACTTCTTGCTCTGCCAACAAATGGGGCCTGAACCAAGGTGAAAACTGTAACCGAAAATAGACTTACGATCATCAAGATTGCCAGCCCAATCAGAGTCTATGTAACCAACCAAGCGAAGTCCTCTGCCTACTGCATAGTGAATCCCATAGTGATGTGTACCCTAGATGTAATGAAGGATGCGTTTGGTGGCTTTCCAATGAAGCTCATGTGGTTCCTGCATGAAGCAGAAAACCATGCCAACTGCAAATGAAATATCAGGGTGTGTATGGGTCAAGTAGATGAGACTACCCACAAGCTGATGATACAAAGTGGCATCAACTGGTGGAGAAGAACACTGAGCCTCAAGCTTGACTCTGGAAAGAAAGGGAGTTGGTGCAGGCTTACAATCAGCCATATGAAAGTGTGCAAGTAGATCAGGAGCATACTTAGGCTGCGATAGTATAATCCCAGAAGGTGACTGTGAAATCTCTATCCCGAGAAAGTAGTGCAAAAGACCCAAGTCAGTCATAGAAAATCTATCATGCAAAGCAGATTTGACCCTGCTAATGATGGATGCAGTACTCCCTGTAATGATCAAATCATCAACATAGAGCACAAGTATCAAATGAGAGTCATCCTGTCGCAAAATATAGACATTCAAATCAGAATGACACCTGGTGAACCCTACTGAGAGAAGAAAGGAATCCATCTTGGCATACCAAGCCCTGGGGGCCTGCTTAAGGCCATAGAGATATTTCCTTAGTCTGAAAACCAAGGAAGTATCCTGGATGAAACCCTATGACTGCTCCATATAAATCTCCTCATCAAGGTCACCATGAAGAAAAGAACTCTTCACATCCATCTAATGTATAACCCAACCATGAGTTGCAACAATGGCAAGTGTCAAGCGAATGGAGTTCATCTTGCTACGGGTGCAAAGGTCTCAATATAGTCAACACCTGCAACCTGAGAGAAACCTTTCGCAACAAGCTGAGCCTTATACTTATCCACACTACCATTTGCAGCATACTTGGTCCAATAGATCCACTTACATCGAACCATCTTTCTCCCCTTAGGGAGATGGAATAAATCCCATGTGTTGTTCCTCATCAAGGAACTATACTCTTCCTCCATAGCTTGGTCCCACTCAGGAACCCCTGATGCTTCCTGAAATGTCTGTGGATCGGAAGCAGTAGCAATGAATGCATGTGGAAGATCCTGATGTTGTGATCAAGTTCTCTGTGTATCTGAAGATTCCCCAACAAGAGAACCCACAGACTCAAGTGTCCGTCGAGCCCAATGAGGTCTAGGTGGAGGTGGAGAACAAGGCTCCTCAACTGCAAGTGGACCTTGTGGAGGTGTAACCCTACGAGTTGGAGTTGGAGTCTCATCATCTGAATCACTAACATCACTAGCCACAATGGAGTAAGGTGGAGGAGGTAGAGAGGCTAAGCTAGGAGAGCTTTCCTCAAAGTGAACACTCCTCTCAATGAACACCTCACGTGTCTCAGGATCCATCAATCTATATGCCTTAACACCCTCAGGATATCCAACAAATATGCAAGGTCAACTCTGTGGTTCCAATGCCTTGCATTTCTGCGGAGGTATGCGAGCCCGTGCTGGACACCCAAAGACTCTGAAATGTCTCACAATTGGTTTCCTACCAACCCAAACCTCAAAAGGAGTAATACCTTGCAAAGATTTGTGTGGAACTTGATTTTGGATGTGTGTGGCAGAACTGATAGCCTCGACCCAAAAAGCGAGATCAAGAGAACGTGCATGAATCATACAGCTAGCCATTTCTTTGAGAGTTCTATTCTTGCGTTCTACAACTTCGTTCTGCTATGGAGTGTATGATACAGAATGCTGAAGATCAATCCCCTCAAGTGTACAAAAATCCTCAAGCCTCTTGTTCACATATTCCCTTCCATTATCTGTACGAATAATCTTGACCACTTTCCCAGAGTGCTTCTCCACACGAGTCTTGAAGTCCTGAAATCTGTCAAATACTTCACTCTTATAAATGAGAAAGTAGACCCAAGTGAAGCGGGAGTAGTCATCAATGAAGGTGAGGAGATAGCGGGCCTTACTAAATGAAGGTGCTGGAAATGGACCTGCTACATTGTTGTGAATAAGTTAAAGAACTTCCAAATCTCTCCCATCTTTCCCTTTATCAAACTTTTCCTCGGGATGCTTGCCCATGGAACAACCTGAACATACACCCTTTGAAAAATTGATTCGAGGTAGACCTGTGACCATGTCTTTAGTGCTGAGTTGCTGAAGATAGCGGTAGTTGAGGTGACCAAACCGCTCATGCCATAGCTTACTTTCTGAATCTGAATGAGTAAGCAAGGCCCTAGAAGGTGAACTTGGCACAAAGTGGGAGAATGAATAAAGCCTTGAGTTGTCATTGACTTGTCCCACTGCTACCAAGGCATCATCATCAAGTTCCTTTACCACAATTGAATCTGGTGTAAACTCAACCTTTTTCCCATTCCCATAGTGAGTGATTTGGTGGATAGAGAAAAGGTTGGTAGACAAGTTAGGAACATAGAGAACATTCTCAAATGTTCCATCATCCATGTCAACTGAACCTTTCCCTTCAACCTCTACTTGTGTATCATCACCTATGTAAATGTGAGGTACCTTAGATGGCTCCAATGAAGAAAACTGCTCCTTTGTAGAACCCATGTGATATGAGGCACCTGAGTCAAGTATCCACTGCTGTGAAGAATTTTTTGTAGCCACAAATGCTTGCCCTTTTCCCTTAGACTGTGAGGAAGAGGAAGGAGATGAATCCTTCTTTTTGTAGGCAGATGGCAAGTTGATGTTGTTTTTCTTAAGAAGATTAGTTAACTCATCAACTTGTTTTGTGTGGCATCGATGCTCATCATGACCATACTTCTTGCAATATGCACAAGTTGGTTTATCCTTCTTAGGTGGCGTCCCCTTCTTGGAAGAGGATGAAAAATTGCCTTGTGATGGAGAGGATGATTGTCCTTTTTCTTGTTGTGGCTTAGACTTGGAGTGCTTCTTCTTGTTGTTGGAATCTTTGCCTCAACTTCCTTGATTCCCTTGATTAGCCACCAAAGCCTGGGACTTTGAAGACTTGAGAAGCCCCATGTTCAACAACTTATATTGTTCCAATATCAACATTTCTGTGAAAGCATCAAATGAAGGCATAACATAGGAACTCCCCATTGTCAAACGATAAGTTTGGAAGCTAGACACAAATGCTGTATATTCTGGTGCAAGCTTGTCCAACAAGTTGAATATCATCTGAGCATCCTTTTTGTCAATTCCACAATCTTTAAGCTTTCCTCTTAGCTCATTTGCTTTGGTGACATAATATTGGATTGTATCAAAACTCTTGGGATCCAAGTTGGTGAGCTCATTGTCAATCTTATAACCTCTAATTTCATCAACTTGACCATACAATTTCTGAAACATATCCAAAGCATCTTTGATTGTAGTACACTTTTTAATATGAAAGGTGAGGTCATCTGATACATACTTGTGCAAAGTTCCAAGAGCCATGCAATTCTTAGTGATGTTGGTATTTTGGTATGATTTTGTCATTGATGTCAACACCTACTAAAAACAAGCACTTTGGAGATCCAACAACATTCACCAGCAAGCAAGTAACTATTGCACAGTTACTGGTATATGGTTCACCGACAGGATATAATGTTCACCGGTACCTGGAATGTTATGGAAGACACTTGATAATGTTGAAGACATCGTGTGGACACTTTGTTTTGAAGAATTGATCATTGGTATATTCATATTTGCATATTTGCTTTTACTAACAAATAGGTCCAGGGTTATCTAGGGTTACACCGACAGGTTTATCTTTTCCAGATCAGCATGGCATGCTATGGAAATGATTTATTATTGATGTAAATGCATTAAGCCGACATGTTTAATCGGTTATTGCATCAGATATTATATTGTATGTAAAATGCTTATTGTAATATCTTGTAGAGCCGACCTACTAAAATTGGTCTTAGGTTATGGTATAAATGTAAGATCTTATTTGTAAGGTCAAGTGTGGAATGTGAAAAAGAATTGAGTAAAGATATATGTGAGATTAAGAAGAGGTATACATGAAGACATCATTTGAAGGTGAAGCTAGGTTTTTGTATAAGCATATCAACATTACACCGGTACTAAATCCAACATATGAAGATGCTATTTTGTGCAGTACATTCTTATTGGATTTAACCATCCAACTATATTCAGTGTGACTCCCATTTTGTGATTGAGCAGTGAGCTCTAGGCTGTTGGCCTTTCTGCATGTGCAGACCCCATTTATGTACACTTACTATCTATAGTAGTACCATCTGATTGTGGGTAAGGTTTCCCACCGTGGTTTTTTCTCTTACAGGGTTTCCACGTACAAATATTGGTGTTATGTGTTGTGGATGAATTTATGTTTATGTTTCATGCATTAATCTTTACCGGTATAGCAATTTACTATTAACATTGTCTACCGACATATTTAACTGGTTTACCGGTATTAAGAATCAAGTTGGTTAGTTGGTTTTTGGTTTGAATTTATTTGACAACTGATTCACCCCCCCCCCCCCTCCCCCCCCCCCCCCCCCCTTAGTTGTCTCCAGGACCTAACAATTGGTATTAGAGCTTAGTCCTCTTTTGCAGAAGTTTAACAACTTGAGGAGATCCAATGTCTACTAATTACTTTAGGAAGGACAGTCCAAAACTTGATGGAACCAACTATGGGATATGAAAGATCAGGATGGAGACACATCTGAATTGCATCGGTAAAGACATCTGGGAAGTTACAAAGAATGGTTATATTGCTGCTGTAGATGGTCAGACTACTCCAACTACCTTAGCTAAAGATGAAGAGAATGATTGCAAAGCAAGAGAAGCACTTTTGAGCGCATTATCAGATCAACAAATCATAGGATTATCAGATAGGTCTACTGCTAAATCTATTTGGGATCATTTGGAAACACTAAATGAAGGAGATTCCTCAGTCAAGATTGCAAAACTTGAAAGCTTCTGAGTCAGGTATGAACATCTGAAAATGGAAGAAGATGAAAGGATTTCTGCTTTTATGGAAAGAGTAAATGAAATTGTTTTGGGTATTAAATGTTGTGGAGGAACCCTGAGTGAGGATGAAATTGTTTCAAAAATCTTAAGAGGATTGCCACCGACATATAAAATGAAGGTTATTGCTATAAATGAGTTGAGAACAATGCCTAATACATCAGTAACTAGGGATACATTGATTGGAAAACTTTCAGCCTTTGAAATTGAGGAATTTGGTCCTGTTGCTACTATAAAAACTGATTTGGCCTTTAAAGCATCAACATCATCTGCTCCATAATTTGACAAATCAGACTGGAAATCCTTTTATGTAAGAGAAATTGAAGAAACCAGGAAGGAGAATGAAGAGCTTGAAGAACTTGAAGCACTATTTGCAAGAAAAATACCAAAAGGTCCAGTTGGAAGTAAGTATGAAGGTAAAGCACCCTTTAAATGTTTTAACTGCAATAAGATTGGTCATATGGCTTCGAGATGCCTTGATAGACATGCTAGACTAAGAGAAGAAGCTAGAAGAACATACAAACCTAATCCTGAATATCAGAGATACAGATTTAAGAAGAACAAAGACAGATCCTGTTACATTGCTGATGAGGGTGTGACTGATGATTCTGATGAGGATCTAGTAGACAATGGATGGGTTTTTGTTGCTATAACAGAGGATCAACCGACACCTACTGCTCAACTGGTAGAACAAGCTCTAGCAACCAAAGTTGAAGCAAAGGATGAATGGATCATTGACTCAAGATGCTCACATCACATGACTGGAGACAAAGGTAAATTCTTGAACTTTCAAGAATACAATGGAGGTTTAGTAAGATTTGGAGATGACAATGCCTGTTCAATCAAAGGTAAGGGTTCAATATCTCTTGATGGTAAGCATAACACTGACAATGTCTACTATGTTGAAGGAGTTGATTACAATGAAACCTTTGCACCAGTAGCTAGAATTGAGGCAGTCTGATTATTTTTGGCTTTTGCAGCACACAAGAACCACAAAGTTTATCAAATGGATATTAAATGTGCATTTTTGAATGGAGATCTTGAACAGGAAGTATATATTGAACAACCTGATGGATTTTCCTTGATAGATGACAATGATATGGTTTGCAGGTTAAGAAAAGCTCTTTATGGATTAAAACAAGCCCCAAGAGCTTGGTATACAAGGTTGGATAAGTATCTTTTAAAGATTGGTTTTACTAAAGGAAATGCAGATAGCAATTTATATTACAAAATAACTAATGATGACATCTTGATTATTGAAGTATTTGTTGATGATATAATCTTTGGAGGAGAAGATGGATTATGTAAGGAATTTTCTATTAAAATGCAGCAAGAATTTGAAATGTCTATGATTGAAGAAATAAAATTCTTTTTAGGATTGTAGATTTCACAGACTGATAAAGGTATATTTTTGAGTCAATCCAAGTACTCGAAAGAATTACTAAAGAAATTTGGGATGGAGAACTCTAAACCGATAAGCACACCTATGACTACAAATGAAAAATTATCTCAAAGGGATGAATCTACACCTGTTAATCCAACTAGATACAAATCTATGATAAGAGGTTTACTGTATTTGACACAAACCAGGCCTGATATTATGAATGCAGTATGTATTGTTTCTAGATTTCAAAGTAATCCTAAGGAAAATCATGAATCAACAGTAAAAAGGATTTTCCGGTGCTTACAAGGCACAACAAATCTTGGATTATGGTATTTTAGAGATGAAAACTTTGATCTATGTGCATACACAGATGCAAATTGGGCAGGAGATGTGGATGATAGAAAAATCACCACTGGAGGAGCATTCTTTCTTGGAAAGAGATT
Organism: Cryptomeria japonica; assembly: GCF_030272615.1. Classification (NCBI taxonomy): domain Eukaryota; kingdom Viridiplantae; phylum Streptophyta; class Pinopsida; order Cupressales; family Cupressaceae; genus Cryptomeria; species Cryptomeria japonica. The sequence goes on along the minus strand of NC_081415.1, from coordinate 349,323,660 downwards.
AGTTTCTTGGTTGAGTAAGAAACAAAGCTGTACATCTTTGTCAACAACAGAATCATAATATGTTGCAGCAGCAACTAACTGTACACAGGTACTATGGCTTAAACAAATGTTGAAAGACATAAAGGTAAAATGCAAGGAACCCATTACTATTTATTGTGATAACACTGCAACAATTGATATATCTAAGAATCCGGTATTACATTCTAAAACAAAACATGTTTCTATCAAACTGAATTTTCTAAGGGAAAAAGTTGAAGAAAAAGACATAAAACTGGTTTATGTGAATACTAAAGAACAACTTGCAAATATTTTCACAAAACCTTTGCCTAAGGAGACTTTTGAATATCTCAGAGATTAGCTTGGAGTCATACCACCACCAGTAGAGACTTAGATAGTTGATGGTTGTCATCAACCGTCAGAATTAAAAGACAAATCTTTTACTCCGGTCTTTGATGAGGAAGCTACTTCTTAGGGGGAGTAGTTGGTATTTTGTATGAACTTGATTTTTGTAACTTTGGCATTCGATGTCAAAGGGGGAGAGATATCTATGGAAAAACACATTATCTTTTGAGGAGAGATTTGGTATTGAAAATAAATCTTTGGATAAACACATCTTGCTCCCAGGGGGAGAAATTATTGTCTAAAGGAGATTGTTGGTTTTTGGTATTTGGCATTTCTGTTTTGGCACTTTGATGGTTTTTCCATCTTGTGTTGCCATCAATGCCAAAGGGGCAGATTGTTGGTATTTTGGTATGGTTTTGTCATTGATGTCAATACCTACTAAAAACAAGCACTTTGGAGATCCAGCAACATTCACCGACAAGCAAGTAACTATTGCACAGTTACTGGTATATGGTTCACCAGCAGGATATAATGTTCACCGGTACCTGGAATGATATGGAAGACACTTGATAATATCGAAGACATCATGTGGACACTTTGTTTTGAAGAATTGATCATTGGTATATTCATATTTGCATATTTGCTTTTACCGACAAATAGGTCCAGGGTTATCTAGGGTTACACCGATAGGTTTATCTTTTCTAGATCAGCATGGCACGCTATGGAAATGATTTATTATTGATGTAAATGCATTAAGCCGACATGTTTAATCGATTATTGCACCAGATATTATATTGTATGTAAAATGTTTATTGTAATATCTTGTAGAGCCGACCTACTAAAATTGGTCTTAGGTTATGGTATAAATGTAAGATCTTATTTGTAAGATCAAGTGTGGAATGCGAAAAAGAATTGAGTAAAGATATATGCAAGATTAAGAAGAGGTATACATGAAGACATCATTTGAAGGTGAAGCTAGGTTTTTGTATAAGCATATCAACATTACACTAGTACTGAATCCAACATATGAAGATGCTATTTTGTGTAGTACATTCTTATTGGATTTAACCATCCAACTGTAGTCAATGTGACTCCCATTTTGTGATTGAGCAGTGAGCTCTAGGCTGTTGGCCTTTCTGCATGTGCAGACCCCATTTATGTACACTTACTATCTATAGTAGTATCATCTAATTGTGGGTAAGGTTTCCCACCGTGGTTTTTCCCCTTACAGGGTTTCCACGTACAAATATTGGTGTTATGTGTTGTGGATGACTTTATGTTTATGTTTCATGCATTAATCTTTACCGGTATAGCAATTTACTGTTAACATTGTCTACCGACATATTTAACTGGTTTACCGGTATTAAGCATCAAGTTGGTTAATTGGTTTTTGGTTTGAATTTATTTGACAACTGATTCACCCCCCCCTCTCAGTTGTCTCCGGGACCTAACAAGTGAGGCATTCTAATTGAGCATTAGGATCAGCCTTAGGATCAGGTGGTGCTGCTATTGTTCCATCTATGTAATGCATGAGACCTTTTCCATTAATTTGCTCCATACTTTAATTTTTCATGATGCATAATTATGTGGAGTCAAAGGTGGAAAATTATGAGGACTCATTGCAACAAAAATGAAAGAGCACAAGGAAAGAGAGACACAATCACACAAGACACCCCCCCAAATTCACTCAATCAAAGAACCCCCCAAAAGTGACGATTTGACACTTTATACTTAGTGCATGTACAATGGGCCACTTGCAAAAAATGGCAAAGTGGACTTCTGATTTCAATTTTATAATTGCCTCAATAAGGCCAAAAGAGACTCAAACTAATAATGCAAGAGATCTAAACTAAGATCCAAGCAATTTACAAGTACCAAATAGGCCAAATAAGACCAATATCTGAAAGTACAATTTCTACTTAAAATCTCTGAAATCTGATCATAGATTATGAAAGTAGATGAAAAAACATGTACTTTCAAAAAAATGACACCTGAAAAGGAGGTCGTATGAGCTCAAATGAGGCCTTTGAAGTTGCAGAATTGAGGATTGGATAGGTACAACTGAGAGAATCTGAAAATTCTAAAAACCCTGTGCACTTAAACCAGAAAATAACCACACCAATGCGAAGAGCATGAAAAATTAGCCTAAATAAAAAAAAAAATTGCACCCAAAAAGGAGAAAAATTGAGCAAGTTATGGGCCTCCAAAGTTGACCCAAAAAACCAAACTGCTCAACGGATAGGGGTCTAAAAATTTTCAAAGAAAATGCTGACTAGGCGCTGACTGGGCATTGACTATGTGTTGTTGACTGGGTAGAAGCTGACCGAGAAGAAGGTACGGATCCCAAAATTAATTTTCAATTTTTTTTTTTTTCAAAAAAAAATTTCAAACTAGAAAATAATTTTTAGAAAAAAATAAGTTTTTTTTTTGAAAAAAATCCGAAAATTCCGTACCGTACCGCCCGAATTGGGCAGAAAATTTCCTCCACACCTAAAAATCAAATTTTGCCAAAATAGGTCAAATTTATACTCGATTTTTATGGAAACTGCCTCCCGGATGCAATGTTGAGGTTGAAAATGCTCTAAGATGCCTCCAAAACATGCAGTTCCTCAGATCCGAAAATAGAAGCCTTCCACGATGTCTCCAAAAAACCAATCAATGAAGCCCCAATAGCTTTGAACCATGTGAGATTTTGCCAAGATCAAGGGTACAATGAAAAGTATAAAAATAGAGACAAAAGAATGACAAGAATAAACTGTATTCTCATCAATATGAAAATGATCAACTGGATTCACCAATACAATGAATATAGGCCTTCTTATATAGGCAAGGCCATATGGATGTATGAGCACACAATCATGACATGTTGCTCAATGAGAAACAAGGGTAGGTAAGAAATACTAGGAGTAGGTAGGAGAAATAATATAATATTCCACAAGAGGTGGATGACCCATCGAATGTGGAGTGTAACAACAAAACAACACCACAAAAGGTGGAATTTCTCCTACAAGCTCTATCCCTATGTGCACACTTCCCTAAGTGTCTCAAATCCAAACTACGAAAGAAATGCATTATCCTAAGTTAACTTAAGTAAAGTGTAATAATATCCATAATGAATATTTATTTACACCAACACATGGGAAATGTGATTAAGGAGATTAAGCGGTTGGGAATTGCTTATAAATAAAGTAATGTTGTTGAACAAGAAAGGCAGGCAAACTGAAGCACAATGATGCTACATAAGTGATTACCGAGTACAGAAGATTGAAGAACAAATTGAGAAGCCCATCAAGGAGAAAGATAAGTCTTATGAAAAGATTATCTTGAGCACATTGAGCACATAGAATTTGCTTTAACATTTTAGATGTGAAGTTGCAGATATATTTTATTACTGTTATTTATGTTTGTAAGTGACAGGAAATCTCTTAACCTAGTGGACTTAAGAGTCTTATTTGTAAATCCTCTTGGAAGGTAACATTTTGAATGAGTGTTTGAAATCCTTTGAGAAGGTCACTTCTAACAAAATGAAGATTCTAATAGATCTAAGCGAAATCCCTTGACCGGGTCACATCTAGCAATGTGTATGTAATCTTTAACAGGATTTGCTTTTAACTGAGCATACTCTAGAAGAGTATATTTTCTTGTGGGTCCAAAATCCCACAGTGGTTTTTCCCTATTAGGGTTTCCACGTTAAATATGGTGTCAAATGTGATTTAATGTTTCATGTTTATCTGTTTATGAGTTTGAATGATTTACAGTCATAAGTTGCATATCAAGTAAATGCTACCAAGGTTGAATCTGATTAGAGTAATTATTATTGAGGTTATCTGATTCACCCCCCTCTCATCTAACTAACAATTGGTATCAGAGCTTGGACTCCAGAAGACAAGTTTAAAGGTACTTGAGGTAAGATCCAAAGATGTATAAAAGGGATGTACCAAAGCTGAACAAGTCAAGTTTCACCACATGGCAGAAAAGGATGAAGCTACACTTATCAGGAATTGGAGAATATGCAACATATTATCTGGAGAATGATTACATTGTACCTAGCACCTAACCTATGACAATGGAAGAAATAAAGGAAAAGAAGGAACACATTCAAGCAATGATAGAGATAACATCAACTTTGACCGACTCAGAGTTTAATGATCTAGAAGGTTGTAATGATGCCAAAGCAATGGGGAATAAGCTCACATCTGTGTATGGTGGAGATGAACATGTTCAAAGAGAAAAAGCAGACAGTCTAAGAGGATAACTTGAATCCATGAGAATGAATGAAGGTGAGAACATAATCCAATACAGTACAAGGTTAAAGGAAACTGTCAATCAAATCAAAGGAGCAGGAGGAACTATTGAAGAAAAGGATGTAACAAGTAAGTTGCTGAGAACACTTCTACCTGCTTATGCCATTAGAGTCTCTGCAATTAATGAATTGAGGTCTGTACCAAACATGCCAGTCTCTTTGGATGCTACTATCGGTAAGCTACATGCTTTTGAGCTAAGTAATTTTGATAACAGTGGGTCTTCGGTAAACAAAGTTGAATCTGCATTCAGTTCTTTTCATCTTAGTGAATCTGAAGATTATAATGATAGAATGTCTAAGTAAGCTGAAGGAAATCACAATGGAGCAAGTGAGAGATTTCACAAAAACATGGAAGAAGTACACAAACTATATGAGGAAATTAGAAAGTAAGAAGAGTTTGAAGCATTATTGGCCATAAGGTTACTGAGAGGCAAAGGTAAGTATAAAGGGAAGTTACCTTTAAAATGTTTGTGATGAAATTGGACATATGGCTTCTAACTGTCCTGACAAAGATGATGAAAAGAAAGAATACCGAGATGATAGAAAAAAAGACAACCAATACAGAAGACACCAAGACATTAGAAGGAGAGAAAGAAAGACATGCCTAGTAGCTGATGAGGAATCCAATAATGATAAATCTGATGAGACTGAGATAGAGGAAGTTGTATATGTGGGTATCAAAGATGGATCAGATGAAAAAAGGTATGGAGAAAAAGCCTTAATATCACACATAAATAAAAATGATTCTCAGATCATAGATAGTGGATGCTCACATCATATGATAGGTGACAAACACAAGTTTGTTAAATTAGAAGATTATGATGGAGGTCATGTAAGATTTGGTAATGATGCACCATGTCCTGTGAAAGGTAAAGGTACAATCACACTTCTTGACAATGCTAAATGTGATGATGTATATTGGGTTGAAGGTCTGAAATACAATTTATTGAGTGTAGCACAGCTAAATAATACAGGATACCAAATAGAATTTCAGAAAGAAATTATCAAAGTTCATGACAAGCATGGAAAGTTGGCTGCTACCGGGACTCAAACAAGAGGTAATACATTTCATCTTGACTCAACTTAGAACAATTGTCTGTATGCAAAAATAGAAGATACCTGGTTATGGCATAAAAGGTTTTGTCATGTAAATTTTGATAATATGATCAAAATAAGTAAGAAGCATCGTGTAAGAGGTCTACCAAGCTTGGAAAAACCTAAGAATGCAATATGTTGAGGATGCCAGATGGGTAAGATGACAAAATCAAGCTTTACAAGTAAGTCTTACACTTCTAAGGGAATTTTAGATCTTGTACACACTGATCTTTGTGGTCCTATGAAAGTTCAAAGTTACTATGGTGATAAATACTTCATATTATTTGTGGATGATTACTCAAGGATGATGTCAGTTATGTTTCTAAAAGAGAAATCAAAAGCTTTTCAAATGTTCAAATGGTATAAGGCAAGAGTTGAAAAAGAAATAGGAAGACAGATGAAATGTCTTAGATCTGATAGAGGAGGAGAATTCATTTCTGATGAATTTAACTTATTTTACAATGATCATGGTATAAAGAGACAAGTGTCAGCACCAAGGACACCACAACAAAATGGAATAGCTAAAAGAAGGAACATATCAATTATAGATTGTGCCAGAACTTTTATGATAGAAAAGAGTGTACCTCAAATATTTTGGAGAGAAGCAATAAGCACTACAGCTTACACCTTGAACCGAGTACAACTGAAGAAAGGAACTATGAAGACACCTTATGAAATCTGGTATGACAAGAAACCAAATATAAGTTATTTTAAAATATTTGAAAGTAGATGTTATGTTCACAAAGATGATAGAAATGGAAAATTTGATCAGAAAAGTGAGGAAGAAACATTTCTTGGTTATTCCTCTAGGAGTAAAGCATTTAAATGTCTGATCAAATCATCTAACAAAATTGTGGAAATTGCAAATGTGAAAATTGATGAATTTGCAAAAAGGAATGATGAAGGAAACTCCAAAGAACCAGAAGATTATGAAGAGTTTGTATATGTACAACTAACAAGTCTTACCGAGAAAGCCAATGAAGAAATTACTTAGTTACCAAGTGATGAAAAAGATCATACAGAGCCTACCGAGCCTATATTAGAAAAATATGTCAGAAGAAATCATGCATCAAATCATATTATAGGAGATAAGGATGCTCCAGTGGTGACAAGGAACAAACTGAGAAACAACACATGTCTGATATCTGAATTTGAACCAATAGTAAAAGAGACATTAAGAAATGAAGATTGGATAAATGCTATGAAAGAAGAGATTGATCAAATCGAGAAAAATGAAACATGGACATTGGTCCCAAGACCAAAAGAGAAAAATGTAATCGGTACAAAGTGGATTTTCAAGAATAAGCTAAATGAAAAAGGTGAGGTCATTCGGAATAAAGCAAGGCTAGTTTGCAAAGGTTATGCTCAAGAAGAAGGAATAGACTAAGGAGAAACTTTTGCACCTGTAGCAAGACTTGAAGGAGTAAGAACATTGTTGGCATATGCTGCTTACAAAAATTTCAAGGTATATCAAATGGATGTTAAATCTGCATTTTTGAATGGTATACTAGAAGAATAAGTCTATATTGAACAACCTGAAGGATTTATTGAAGAGAAGAACAAAGATCAGGTATGTAAGTTGAACAAAGCTTTATATGGTCTAAAGCAAGCACCTAGAGCATGGTATGAAAGGTTGCAATCTTACTTATTAAAGATTGGATTTATAAGGACTAGTGAGAACAACAACATGTATATGAAGAATGATGAGAATGGAATATTGATGTTAGCCATATTTGTTGATGATATTATTTTTTGTGGAAATTATTCTTTATGTAAGAACTTTGGAAATGAAATGTGCAAAGAATTTGAGATGTCATTAATCAGTGAGATAAAATATTTTATAGGTTTACAAATACTGCAAATGAAAAATGGGATTTTCATTACTCAATCCAAGTATATAAAGGAAATCTTGAAGAAATTTGGAATGGAGGATTCTAAACCTGTAAGTACTCGCATGACTACTAATTGTAAACTATCAAAGAATGATGAATCTACATCTGTTGATGAGATACATTACTGATCTATGATTGGAAAGTTGCCATATGTAGTTTACAGCCGACCTGATATAGCACATGTAGTAGGTATAGCTACAAGATTTTCTGCAGATCCCAAAGAAACTCATATGACAACAGTCAAGAGAATTTTTAGATATTTGAGAGGCGACGAAGATTATGGTCTACTATATGAAAAGAGGAATGATTTTGACTTAAAAGTCTATACTGATGTTGATTGGGAAGGAAATATTGATGACAGGAAAAGCACAAGCGGCGGAGCTTTCTTTTTGGGAGAAAGACTAGTAAGTTGGCTTAGCAAAAAACAAGGATGCATTTCATAGTCAACAGCTGAAGCTGAATATGTCGCTGCAACATTGAATTGTACCAATATAGCATGGATCAAACAACTGTTGGAAGGAATGAATGAGATAGTTACCGGGCCAGTAACTATATTTTGTGATGATACAAGTGCTATTAACATTTCAAAGAATTCGGTAATGCACTCTAAGACAAAATATATCTCTATAAAGTATCATTATCTTAGAGAAGAAGTTCAAGAAAAGAATGTTGTGCTGGAATATGTTAGCACAAAGGAACAAATCACAGACATCTTCACAAAGCCATTACCAAGGGACACTTTTGAGTATCTCAAAAGTAAGTTAGGGGTCCTACCCCTATCTAGCACTCACTGACAGAGTTTGGTGACAACATCAATTCTATGACTCCAAAGAATACTATTTGTAAGTTGATGCTGATTTACACACTTTAGAAGGATGTCTAAAGTTGTGCAGGAAATAGTGAATGAAGACAAGTTGCTCTGACTGAGATACATTTGTATATGTCTAAACTGCAAGGAAATTACTTCACAGGGTTAGTAAGTATGGACCGGTCTTACTTTTGGCATTGTTGTCAAAGGGGGAGATGATTGTTACAACTCAAAGGGGAGAAGACTAATAACAGAAGATTACAAGACAATTTTATAGCTCAAGGATAACAGGAGAAGAATAACAACAGTTTGAATCAATTGGAATAAATCAAGTTGGTATTGCCATCAATGCCAAAGGGGGAGATTGTTGGCATTACAATAAGTTTTATGGTTGATGATATTGAGAAGGTTGTTGGAGATGAATGATATAATTGATAAAGGATGATTACTGTCTTAATATTATTATTTTGTCATTGATGTCAAGCAATTGATTTTTTGATTTAGTATGATGCTGCCATATCTTAAAAAGTATGTTTTGATGAGTATAAAGATGTCAGTAAGTGACACATAAAGAATGTGAAAATAAAGGGGAGTAATAAGTTATTCAATGGGCAACTATTACCGAGTTAGATAGTGATGAGATTATGATGTTTTGATTGTTTTGATATCCTATATATATATGTGTGTATTCAAAGACTGAACAAGAAGGGGAAAAGATTTCATGTAATAGAATGAGTAAAGGTTTGATACTATTCTATTTAACCGAGCAAGGAGCTAGTCGGTAAACTCCAAGGTTATCGATGTCGGTTAATGAAAGAAAAAGTCACCAAGAAGAGAATGTCTACCGAGTAAAGTTCAGTATTAACCAAGTATCAACAGAGCAATAATAGAATGCATTAAATAAAGTGTATACATTATTTAATGAAGGATGCCAATGAGCTAGAGGTTTATTGAAGATAGGAATGTCGTGCAAGAAGTTTGTTAAGGATCAACGACAATTAAAATTCAAGAGTAAGATCTACAACACAGACTGAACGGTCCTAACCGAGTACAAGTACCAAGAAAGGTATACAAGTTTCAAGGCAAGATAAAACATTTTTCAGATCAAAAGATACAATGAACCTAGTCAAGTTTGAAGATCTGATGGCTAAGATTAATCATGGGAAATGTGATTAATGAGATTAAGCGGTTGGGAATTGCTTATAAATAAAGTAATGTTGTTGAACAAGAAAGGTGGGAAAAATGAAGCACAGTGATGCTACAAAAGTGATTACTAAGTACAGAAGGTTGAAGATTTGATTGAAGAACAGATTTAGAAGCCCAACAAGGAGAAAGATAAGTCTTATGACAAGATTATCTTGAGCACATTGAGCACATAGAATCTCCTTTAACATTTTAGATGTGAAGTTGTAGATATATTTTATTATTGTTATTTATGTTTGTAAGTGACAGGAAATCTTTTAACCGTGTGGACTTAATAGTTTTATTTGTAAATCCTCTTGGAAGGCAACATTCTAAATGAGTGTTTGAAATCCTTTGACAAGGTCACTTCTAACAAAGTGAAGATTCTAACAGATCTAAGGGAAATCCCTTGACCGGGTCACATCTAGCAATGTGTATGTAATCTTTAACAAGATTTGCTTTTAACCGAGCATACTCTAGAAGAGTATATTTTCTTGTGGGTCCGAAATCCCATAGTGGTTTTTCCCTATTAGGGTTTCCACGTTAAATATGGTGTTAAATGTGATTTAATGTTTCATGTTTATCTATTTATGAGTTTGAATGATTTATAGTCATAAGTTGCATATCAAGTAAATGCTACCGAGGTTGAATCTGATTAGAGTAATTATTATTGAGGTTATCTGATTCACCCCCCCTCTCATCTAACTAACAATGGAATCATTAGATATTGCTTGAGTTGATAGAATGATTCCACACACTTGGCTTCCCATCGGGATGGTATGTTCTTATGTAGAAAATGATTGAATGGTAGAATTTTATCTACTAGTTGGGTTTTGAATTGCCTAATAGACTGTAGCCATCCTTGTAGAGATCTGAGTTGACTAATGTTCCTAGGAGGTGGTATCTCCATGATGGCCTATAGCTTCACTGGATCTACTTCAATGCCTTTTGCAGACACAATGTAGCCTAATAGTTTACCTGATGTCACTCCGAAGACACACTTCTTAGGTTTATCTTGACTTTGAATTGCTCCAATCTTTGAAAGATTTTATCTAATATGCCTAGATATTCTGCATGGGTGAATGACTTAGCCAGTAAATCATCCACATAGTCCTTCATGAAGGTATGCATCTTATCATGAAATATTGTCGTCATTACTCTTTGATAAGTTGCCCCAACATTCTTCAAGCCAAAAGGCATGATGTTCCAACAATACATTCCGCAAGGATAGGTGAACGTAGTTTAATTTTGATCCTCTGGAGCTATCTTGATTTGATTATAGCCAGAGAAACTGTCCATTAATGATAGCATTGCATGGCTTGCTGTTAGGTCCACAATTATGTTGATGCTGGGTAAAGGAAAGTCATCCTTTGGACAAGCTTTGTTGACATCTCTAAAATCTGTGCAAATTCTGATGCTTCCATTTAGTTTTGAAATTGGTACAATGTTTGAAATCCATTCAGAATAGTCTATAGGTTGAATGAATCCGATGTCTAATAACTTCTTTAGTTCATCTTTGACCATTAATTCTACATGCAGATTCATCTTTCTTATCTGGCTTAGCTCCTAGAGCAATAGATAAATGATGCATGATTAGGTTTAGATCTATTCTGAGCATATCAACATAGGACCAAGAAAAATTGATTTTCTTTTCTTTGAAGAATCTGATAAACTCTGGTTGTTCCTCTTTTGTCAATGATTCTGCTAGGTGTATGTTTTTAGCTGCTGCTTCTGTACCGATGTTTATTGATTGAATTGGCTCAATCAATATGGGTGACCGCTCTTGATAGTGTTTAGGAAGAGTGTCAAGTCTCCCATCCTTAGGTGCCTTAAAAAAGATTTTCACCCTCAGATGCGTCCTTTATTTTGATTTTTTTTGCAATCTATTGCTTCCATTGACTGGTTTTCAACATTAGATCCTTTGTTTCTTTCATTTTTGCGATAGAGAGACTTGGCACTCTCCCGATTGCAGATATGATTATTTTGTTCGCTGGTAGAGCATGTTTCTGGGTTGACTATATATAGGTAATGGAAAATGGATTCATCATCTGGGAAATTAGGTATATCAGGGTGTTCAGGTTCTTCCCAGTCTATCAAATCAGGAAATACGAGCGGTAGAGAGTCATTTGGTGGGTCAAGATCGGCTGCGGTAAGTGTCATGATAGAGGTAGCATTAAAGTTGTCTAGGATGTTGGTTAGGTTAATGATATTGTCAAGGTCTTAGATGGTATCATCGTCAGTGTAGACTTGTTCGTAGTGCCGCTGCTCATTTTCCTTAGCCTCGTAGATATGTCATGGTCCGAATTCAAGTAATCGAGACTATACGCCTTGTCCCTACTAAGAAAGGGGTGTGTGTGAATGGATAGCACCTTCTTCAACATCCTTAGTAATATTTGAATAACTACCCCATTCATAGTCATTAGAATAAATTTCAGAAGTACTGTCCCAGAGTCTTTCAGTGTTGCTAACAGGTACGTTGTAGGGTGAGAAAAGATCTCTGATAATTTATACCAGTCTTGTAGTTTTTTCTCATTCAGAATCAGAGCCTCCTTGTACCCTTTGCATTTGTTCATACACTATTTCTCCTTGGGGAGAAATGATTTATTCAGGTGATGACTCTGCCTTGTTTTGAATAGGTTCCTGTACATGATGCACTTTCTCATAAGATGTTTCTTCCCTTTGAATGGCTAGTTCCTCTTGTCATTTCCCTTTTTTTGGGTGTTCTCACTCTTTCCTTGTTGATTCTGCTGCTTGGTGTAGTGCCTCTTGCCATGAGTTCTTGTTGTATTTCATTTTTTCTTTCCACCAAGGTTTTTGATACTTAGTTTGTTTTTTCCTAGGTGGTATGCTGCGTCCATATCCCAGTCCTATTTTGTCTCAAGAAAATTGTGAAGGAGGCTGTAGTAGTTCTGTAATGCCTTCTTGACGCTTGCCTATAGGTCCTTTGCCATTGTATCCCATCTGTTGCATGATCAAGAATCCTTTTTCATATTGTTGTATTGGTATGGCCACCTCCAGAGTAGAAGCTCTGACCTTTTCCTCATCCTTGTATAGCCAACTAAGGATGTCTTTCTCTTCTGATTAATTTGCTAGTGTGCCCAATTGGATAAATTTACCATCAAACTTGGTGATGGGACGCGTTTCTTGATATGTCGATGTATAGGTTGTCAATGAGATTTTGGTGATGTTGGCAATTTAGATAGACACACGGGTTCGAAAGAGTATTCTCCCATGCCTTGCTCTTTTATTTTCATCTTTTGTTTGAAGTCTATGGATAAAGACTTGAGCTTTTATTGATGATGATCTAATGCTGAGGAAGCTCGAGCTTCCCTATTGTGTGGAACCAGGCTGTCTTGAGCAGCCCTCATAGCATTGCAATGTTGAAAAGGATTATTATTGGTAGATATGGAAATTTCCTATCCATTATATGGGAAATTGACACACTAATGGTATGTTGAAGGCACTGCTTACATTTCATGTATCTAAGGATGACCCAATAAAATATTGTATGTTAAGTCTATGTCTAAGACTTGGCACATAGTGTCCCTTTGTATCGGTCCTACCTAAATAGGTAGTATTAGTATTCCTTTGGATGATCTTTCTTCATCATCATAGGTCTTGATGGTGATCTTTTTGTGTGGATCAATAGATTGTTTAGAGAAGCCTAATGCACATATAAGTTTTAAAGTACAAATATTAAGACCAGCTCCTCCATCTATTAATACTCTTTTAACTTGATGTTTATAGACTAAGACTTAAATATGAAGGGGAGTGTTATGTGGACGACTCAAAGATATATTATCATGTTTGGAAAAGGTGAGGTTATGAGGCCCTTTCATATGAGTCGCCATGGCTTGGAATTTATCAATGTCTAGATCTTGAGGAACATTTGTTTCAACTAGTGCTTGTTCTAAGATGTCCTTATGTTTCGGCGAGAGTTTGAGTAACTCGAGTATGGATATTTTAGCAGGAGTTATTTGCAGTTGATTAACCAAATCATATTGAGTCTTGGGGATAGTGGTGGATGTTGATGTATGCCCTTTCAAGACGTATTTTTGAGCTCTAGTTGTCACATTGATTGATGCATGGTCTTGTTTGTCCTTGATTTTTATGACATTTATTTCGTTGTCATCTGTTGATATGTGATTGATGGTGGTGTTGTACAAGTGATTTATACGAGCTCCCCTTGTATCGTTTGATGATGAAGCTCCTTCTTTGTTGTAATTCTGAAGAGGATTTTTAAAAGCGTCACGGTCACCATTTGTTTTGAGACCATCAATCATTAAATCACCTCTATCGATCATATCCTAAACAATATTCTTAAGCCTCATGCAATCATTTATGTGTTGTCCTTTTTTGCGATAAAAATCACAGAAATGTGAGTCATTCCACCAAGGTGGTTTGATCTGGGGTTCAAAGTTGTTTTCTGGCCGACAATGTGATAATCTTGTTAGCCAAGAGTTCTTGAAATGCTGATTCTAAGGTTTGCCCCAATGGTGTGTAGATGCGTTCATTTGGGAAAGTGTTGGAGTTACCTCTTTGGTTTGTATTATTCCCTTGGTTAGCATTGTTGCCTTGGTTATTGTTGTTGCCTTGGGTATTGTTGTTGATGTTTGAAATTGAAGGTCCTTGATTGTTATTTTGTGGATAAGTGTTAGGGCCTTGATTAACACCTTTTTGATTTTTGTTAGACTGTGGGTTACCTGATAAAGATAATACTGGTTGTTTTTACTTCATATCATTAGCATCAACTCCTCCCTCATCAACAACGTTTTTTATTCTTGTCCAAAATATGGATTTCTCTAAGGTGTTGTTGTTGTTTTGATTGTTAAAGGAGTTACTATTGGATGAGTTAGTTCCTTCTCTAAAGAACTTCAATGTTCCTTTCTTGATGCAAACTTCCTCTACTTGGATTCCGTTTTCAATTAACTTGGCAAAAGATGGTATGCATTGGAGTTTGAGTTGATAACTCATCTCACTATTTAGATTGTTGATAAAGATCTCCATCTTTTCCTTTTCAGGCACGTCTCGAGGATATCTCGAAACCATACGTCTCCAACGTTGAAGAAATACCATGAATGTTTCATTATTTTTTTGTTTGGTGTTACATACATCCAACATGGTGATTGCGTGTTGAATATTATAGGAGTCTTGTGTGATAGTTGTTAGGTCCTGGAGACAACTAAGAGGGGGTGTGAATTAGTTGTCAAATAAATTTAAACCAAAAACAACTTAACCAACTTAATTCTTAATACTGGTAAACCTGTTCAATATGCCGGTAGACAGTTTTAATAGTTAATTGCTATATCGGTAAGGATTAGTGCATGAAACATAAACACAAAGTTATCCACAACACATAACACCAATATTTGTAAGTGGAAACCCTGTAAGGGGAAAAACCACGGTGGGAAACCTTACCCACAATCAGATGATACTACTGCAGATAGTAAGTGTACATAAATGGGGTCTGCACATGCAGAAAGGCCAACCGCCTAGAGCTCACTGCTCAATCACAAAATGGGAGTCACACTGACTACAGTTGGATGGTTAAATCCAATAAGAATGTACTGCACAAAATAGCATCTTCATATGCTAGATTCAGTATCGGTGTAGTTATGATTGTCTTCACAAAACCTTCCTTCAATCTTCAAATGATGTTTGCGTGTATAGCTCTGCTTATTTTCGCATATACCTTCACACAATCCTTTTTCGCATTCCACACTTGATCTTACAAACAAGATCTTACATTTATACCATAACCTAAGACCAATTTTAGTAGGTCAGCTCTACAAGATATTACAATAAAAATATTTTACAAACAATATAATATCCGATGCAATAACCAATTGAACATGTTGGCTTAATGGATTTACAACAATAATTAATCATCTCCATAGCGTGCCATGTTGATATGGAAAAGATAAACTTGCTGGTGTAACCCTAGACCTATTTGCCATTAACAACAAATAGCAACTATGAATATACCAATGAACAAAACTCCAGGACAAGATGTCCAAATGATGTCTTCGACATAACCATGTGTTTTCCATATCATTCCAAGTGCTGGTGATCATTATATCTTGCTGGTGTACCAGATACCGGTGACTGTGCATGAGTCACTTGCTTGCTGATGAATGTTGCTAATTCTCCAAAGTGCCAGAGTTGATAAGAGTTTAGTAGGTGTTGACATCAATGACAAAACCATACCAAAATACCAACAATCTCCCCCTTTGGCATTGATGGCAACACAAGATGAAAAAACCATCAAAGTGCCAAAACATAAATGCCAAATACCAAAAACCAACAATTTTCAAAAAAGATCATAACCATAAATCAAAATATAAATATAGAGAGTAATAATCTCTCCTAAACAACAATCTCTCCCCTTAGGAGCAACATGTGTTTTCCTTGTGTTTCTCAAAGTTTTTCCATACGAATCTCTCCCCCTTTGACATCAAATGCCAAAGTTACAATAAAACCAAGTTCATATGCAAAATACCAATCAATTCAGTATACCAACTACTCCCCCTGAGAAGTAGCTTCTCATAAAAAACCAGAATAAAAGATTTCTTTGTTAATTCTGTCGGTTGATGACAATCATCAACTGTCTATGTCTCTACCGGTGGTGGTATGACTCCAAGTTGATCTCTGAGATATTCAAAAGTCTCCTTAGGCAAAGGTTTAGTGAAATATCTGCAATCTGCTCTTTAGTATTCACATAAACCAGTTTTATCTCCTTTGCTTCAACATTTTCCCTTCGAAAATTTAGTTTGATAGAAACATGTTTGGTTTTAGAATGTAATACCAGATTCTTAGATATATCAATTGCTGCAGTGTTATCACAATAGATAGTAATAGGTTCCTTGCATTTTACCTTTATGTCTTTCAACATTTGCTTAAGCCATGGTACCTGTGTACAGTTAGTTGCTGCTGCAACATATTCTGATTTTGTTGTTGATAAAGATGTACAACTTTGTTTCTTACTCAACCAAGAAACTAGTCCGTTTCCAAGAAAGAATGCTCCGCCGGTGGTGCTTTTTCTATCATCCACATCTCCTACCCAATTTGCATCTGTGTATGCATATAATTCAAATTTTTCGTCTCTAGAATACCATAATCCAAGATTTATAGTGCCTTGTAAGTACCGAAAAATCCTTTTTATTGCTGATTCATGATTTTCTCTAGGATTACTTTGAAATCTTGAAACAATACATACTGCATTCATAATATTAGGTTTGGTTTGTGTCAAATACAGTAAACCTTCTATCATAGATTTGTATCTAATGGATTAACAGGTGTAGATTCATCCCTTTGTGACAATTTGTCATTTGTTGTCATAGGTGTGCTTATCGGTTTAGAGTTCTCCATCTCGAATTTCTTTAGTAACTCTTTTAAGTATTTGGATTGACCTAAGAATATACCTTTATCACTCTATGAAATCTGCAATCCTAAAAAGAATTTTATTTCTCCAATCATAGACATTTCAAATTCTTGCTACATTTTAATAGAAAATTCCTTACATAATCCATCTTCTCCTCCAAAGATTATATCATCAACAAATACTTCTATAATCAAGATGTCATCATTAGTTACCTTATAATATAAATTGTTGTCTACATTTCCTTTAGTAAAACCAATCTTTAAAAGATACTTATCCAATCTTGCATACCAAGCTCTTGGAGCTTGTTTTAGTCCATACAGAGCTTTCCTTAACCTGCAAACCATATCATTGTCATCTGTCAAAGAAAATCCACCAGGTTGTTCAATGTATACTTCCTGTTCAAGATCTCCATTCAAAAATGCACATTTAATATCCATTTGATAAACTTTGTGGTTCTTGTGTGCTGCAAAAGCCAAAAATAATCAGACTGCCTCAATTCTAGCTACTGGTGCAAAGGTTTCATTGTAATCAACTCCTTCTTTCTGAGAATATCTCTTACACACTAGTCTTGCTTTATTTCTAACAACCTTACCATTTTCATTAAGTTTGTTTCTGAATACCCATTTGGTTCCAATTACATTTTTATCTTTAGGCCGGGGAACTAATGTCCAAGTGTTATTTTTCTCAATTTGTTTTAATTCTTCTTCCATAGCTTTAATCTAAAATTTATCTTCACATGCCTCATTAACAGATGATGGTTCAATTTGAGAAATAAGACATACCTCTTCATTTGCCAATCTTCCTCTTGTCATAACTCCTTTAAACTTGTTTCCAATTATTTGTTCTTCAGAATGATTCAGTCTTACATACAAGGGTGTCTTGGTTTGCTGTTGTTCCTCAATTATTGTGGAATCCTCTGATGATACCGGGGTAACTGGATCTTCATTCTGTACCAGTGGATTTAAAGTAGGTTCATTTGTCAAAATTTCTGTTTCCGGTTCAGAGTCTATATACCTTGAAGTTCCTCTGAATTGTTCATCAATCTTTACATTTGTACTTTCAACAATTTTCTGCAATCTTTTGTTAAAACATCTATATGCCTTGCTCTTAGATGAATAACCAAGAAATATTCCTTCATCACTTCTAAGATCAAATTTACCAATATACTCATCTCTTCTGATATAACATTTACTTCCAAAAATTCTGAAATACTTAAGAGTAGGAGTATTACCAAACCATAGTTCATGAGGGGTCTTACCGGTTTCACCTTTGATGTGAACTTTGTTGAATGTATAGACCATTGTACTGATTGCTTCTCTCCAATATACATGTGGTAGGTTTGCTTCTGATAACATACTTCTTGCTACATCCAAGATAGTTCTATTTTTCCTTTCAACAACTCCATTCTGCTGTGGTGTCCGAGGTGTTGATAGCTGTCTTTTGATTCCATTTACTTCACAGAATGTATTAAATTCCTTAGATGTAAATTCACCTCCTTGATCTGATCTTAAACATTTGATTTTCTTACCGGTTTCATTTTCTACCATTGCTTTGAACAGTTTGAACTTTCCAAGTGCTTCTGATTTTTCTCTGAGAAAAGTAATCCCACATTCTAGAATAGTCATCAATAATTAGCATGAAATATCTATCACCTTGTAAGCTTTTTGTTCTAGCTGGACCACATAAATCAGTGTGAATCAAATCAAGAGCATTATTTGATTCTTTTGGAATACTTTTGAAACTAGCTCTAACTTGTTTTCCAAATTGACATTCGTTACATACTGTATTCTGAGGTTTGATAATTTTAGGTAAATCTCTAACTGCCTTAGTAGTACTGATCTTTAACATGCAATCAAAGTTTACATGACAGAGTCTCTTATGCCATAACCAACTTTCATCTATATGTGCAATTAAGCATGTCTTTTCATTGTTATTTAAATGAAAGATATTACCTCTAGACTGATTAACGGTTGCAATTTCCAAACTAGTTCTATTCATGATTTTGCATTTTCCATTTTTGAATTGTAACTAAAATCCTTTCTCAACTAATTGACCAACACTCAAAAGATTATGCTTTAATCCTTCAACATAGTAAACATTATCAGTGTTATGCTTACCATCAAGAGATATTGTACCCCTACCTTTGATTGAACAAGCTTTGTCATCTCCAAATCTCACTAAGCCTCCACTGTATTCTTGAAAGTTCAAGAATTTACCTTTGTCTCCTGTCATATGATGTGAGCA
The DNA here is from genome assembly GCF_030272615.1 of Cryptomeria japonica. NCBI lineage: Eukaryota > Viridiplantae > Streptophyta > Pinopsida > Cupressales > Cupressaceae > Cryptomeria > Cryptomeria japonica. The sequence goes on along the minus strand of NC_081415.1, from coordinate 349,304,413 downwards.
TCCTGAATCAATGATGCATTCAACCTTTACTTCAACTTTAGCTACCAGGGCCTGTACTACCGGTTGAGCAATAGGTGCCAGTTGATCTTCTGTTATAGCAACAAAAACCCATCCATTGTCTGCTGGATCCTCATCAGAATCATCAGTCACACCTTCATCAACAATGTAACAAGATTTGTCTTTATTCTTCTTAAATCTGTATCTCTGATATTCAGGGTTAGGTTTGTATGTTCTTATAGCTTCTTCTCTTAGTCTAACATGTCTATCAGGGCATCTTGAAGCCATATGACCAATCTTATTGTAGTTAAAACATTTAAAGGGTGCTTTACCTTCATACTTACTTCCAACTGAACCTTTGGGCATTTTCCTTGCAAATAGTGCTTCAAGTACTTCAAGTTCTTCATTTTCTTTCCTACTTTCTTCAAGTTCTCTTGCATAAAAGGCTTTCCAATCAGATTTGTCAAATGATGGAGCAGATGATGTTGATGCTTTAAAGGCCAAATTTGTCTTTATAGTAGCAACAGGACCAAATTCCTCAATTTCAAAAGCTGAAAGTTTCCCAATTAATGTATCCCTAGTAACTGATGTATTAGGCATTGCTCTTAACTCATTTATAGCAGTGACTTTCATTTTATATGCCGGTGGCAATCCTCTTAAAACTTTTGAAACAATTTCATCCTCACTCAAGGTTCCTCCACAACATTTAATACCCAAAACAATTTCATTTACTCTTTCCATAAAAGCAAAAATCCTTTCATCTTCTTCCATTTTTAGATGTTCATACTTGAATCAGAAGCTTTCAAGTTTTGCAATTTTGACTGTGGAATCTCCTTCATTCAGTGTTTCCAAATAATCCCAAATAGATTTAGCAGTAGACCTATCTGATAGTCCCATAATTTGTTGATCTGATAATGTGCTCAAAAGTGCTTCTCTTGCTTTGGAATCATTTTCCTCATCTTTTGTCAAGTTAGTTGGACTAGGCTAACCTTGTACAGCAACAGTATAATCATTCTTTGTAACATCCTAGATGTCTTTTCCAATGCAATTTAGATGTGTCTCCATTCGGATCTTCCATATTCCATAGTTGGTTCCATCAAGTTTAGGATTGTCCTTTCTGAAATAATTAGTAGACATTGGGTCTCCTCAAGCTGTTAAACTTTTGCAAAAGAGGACTAAGCTCTGATACCAATTGTTAGGTCTCAGAGACAACTGAGAGGGGGGGTGAATCAGTTGTCAAATAAATTTAAACCAAAAACAACTTAACCAACTTAATGCTTAATACCAGTAAACCAGTTCAATATGCCGGTAGACAGTTTTAATAGTTAATTTCTATACTGGTAAGGATTAGTGCATGAAACATAAACACAAAGTTATCCACAACACATAACACCAATATTTGTAAGTGGAAACCCTGTAAGGGGAAAAACCACGGTGGGAAACCTTACCCACAATCAGATGATACTACTGCAGATAGTAAGTGTACATAAATGGGGTCTGCACATGTAGAAAGGCCAACCGCCTAGAGCTCACTGCTCAATCACAAAATGGGAGTCACATTGACTACAGTTGGATGGTTAAATCCAATAAGAATGTACTGCACATTATAGCATCTTCATATGCTGGATTCAGTACCAGTGTAGTTCTGATTGTCTTCACAAAACCTTCCTTCAATCTTCAAATGATGTTTGCGTGTATAGCTCTGCTTATTTTTGCATATACCTTCACACAATCCTTTTTCACATTCCATGCTTGATCTTACAAATAAGATCTTACATTTATACCATAACCTAAGACCAATTTTAGTAGGTGTGCTCTACAAGATATTACAATAAAAATATTTTACAAACAATATAATATCCGATGCAATAACCGATTGAACATGTCGGCTTAATGCATTTACAACAATAATTAATCATCTTTGTAGCATGCCATGTTGATATGGAAAAGATAAACCTACAGGTGTAACCCTAAACCTATTTGCCGGTAACATCAAATATGCAACTATGAATATACCAATGAACAAAACTCCAGGACAAGATGTCCAAATGATGTCTTTGACATAACCATGTGTTTTCCATATCATTCCAAGTGCCGATGATCATTATATCTTGCCGGTGTACCAGATACCGGTGACTATGCACGAGTCACTTGCTTGCCGGTGAATGTTGCTGATTCTCCAAAGTGCCAGAGTTGATAAGAGTTTAGTAGGTGTTGACATCAATGACAAAACCATACCAAAATACCAACAATAAATTTGTTTACCAACTCATCAAATGATCTGATAGGAGGTGTAATTTTAGACAACCACTCAATTGTTTTCCCTCCCAAACTTCTTGGGAATAGTCTCATTAAATAAGTGTCATCATGCGCAAACTCTAGGCTTATGGTGCAAAATTCCCGAACATGATCACGGGGATCATTTTTACCATCATATTTGTTGTATTTTGGTATATCTGAATTCAGGGGAAAAGGTATCATGTTTAATCTCCTGTCAAAGGGATAAGGACATATCTCGTCCAAGGAGTATCGCACTGTGGTTCCTTGTTGCATGTCCTACATTTGCCTTTGCAACATTTGAATTTGTTGTGTAAGAGCGACCATGGGTGCATTTGTACGTCGAGGGAAAGCTTCTTCCCTTTCATTAAGATTATCCTAAGTTTGGGCATGGTTGTGTTCGGGTGTTTTATTTTGCTCATGTATGATTTCTGGGTCATGCATTTCTTCTTCTCTTTGTTGGTCTTGATAGGTGTAATTTCTAGACCTTGTTCTAAAAATTTGTTCATCTACATTCCTTAAGTTTTCGGTATCAAAATCTTCAGGAAGTCTAATTCCTTTGCTAGTTAGCATGAACATATATTTTTCCTTGTTTGCTTCAATAAGTCTTTCCATGAGCCTTTGGAATGAGGGGTTTTCTTGACATTCTTGGAGAAGTTCCTCAGTCATCTTTGTATCTCTTATATTAGTATACTCCAAAGGGTTTGATAATATACGACCCATACTTGACGCTGGTTGTGATTCACTTTGCTTGTTTCTTTGAGAGCGAGTGACAGTGGGTATTTATTTCTATCAGAGTTCCTAGTGGTGTTTGGTGGATAGAATATGTTCTTCAATAAAATCTTTCAGTTACAAAGGGATTTTCTTCTTCTTCTTCTTCTTCTTCTTCTTCTTCTTCTTCTTCTTCTTCTGTCTCAAGGGTTGGTGGTTCAGGTCGAGCTTCGTTATAAGTGATACAAAATTGTGGGAATAAAGCTGATGAATAGTAAGAGGGGGGGTGAATTAGTATACCAAAAAAAATTGAACTCAAACACTTAAACAGTTTAGCAGATAAACGGTATGATAGATTTACAAATAAACTGGTTAAGATAAATGCAAACCAAATAGCAAAAAAAGAATTCACCCACAAGAGCACAATCACCATAACACAAGAAGTTTTGACGTGGAAACCCAAATGGGAAAAACCATGGTGAGCAGAGACTCACAAGTAACTATCTGCAAAATAGAAACTAGACCGGTTAAGGTCATACAATGTTCTTCACCATAACAGATCCTGTTAGGAATCTAGATCTCTGTTAGGAGATAAGTCCTATTAAAGACTATCTTGTGAAGGGATTTCAGATTCACAGTTGTGAACCACCTTGTTAGAGGATTTGCAAAGGCTTTGCTAGGCCTACCCAGTTAAGGGTTTCAGACTTGTCGAAGATGTGAGTAATCAACAAGTGAGTGATCTAGATACTAGCACAGTATGCTTGGTTAGATCCATGATAGCTCATTGTTAATGCATTTTAGCATTACTTCAGTCTTCAATATCTCCACACTCCTACTCTTCACACATACCTATTCTTCTCTTCTATGATCGCACATTCAAAACCCCATCATCATCTAAAACCCTAGACATGATGTCCTTATAAAGGAGTCTGATTTCATGTCGGTCCAATAGGATTACATTACAAGTTCCTAGGTTTAGTGCATCTAGACACATTTGGTAACATGACAAAAAATCGCCGCTAAAGTGTTGGTGGATGATAACTCATCACAGAGTAATACCGGTTCATACAATTTATTGATTACCAATTGTTAGAAATGAAGACTGGAAAAATGTTAACTACCACTTTGTTCCTTCATACCGCTTGAGATCCTTGAACCGCTTGAGGTCTTCATATCGCTTTGTGTCTTCAGTCAGTTTGTGACCGGTAAACATCTTCTGCAAAACACTGATAGTCTAAAGATTATAATACATAATACAGGTTGGAACAAATACTGGTTGAGCATAACTCATACATCAAGAAAATGTACAGAAAGCAAGTGTGTGTCCATCAATGACAATCACAACATCATCAAAATGCCAACAATCTCCCCCTTTGGCATTGATGGCAACACTTAGGAAAATTTTGACATCTAAGTGTTTTTACAACAAAAATATGCCATAATGCAAAATTACTCCCCCTAAGCATATACACTATCCCTTTTGCAGAAATTACAATGTATACTACTCCCTTAAAGTGGTAACATGAAAGTATACATAACATTCACCAAAATTTTAAATACTACTCCCACTTTGCCAACAATGACAAAGCATTGCAAAATAACCCGTGTTTCTCATTATCAATAAAATTGAGTAAATGTTTATGACAATAAGAATGAAACTTGTCAAAAATAGATTTAAAATCCTGCAAAAAAGTCTTCATGTCTAATGACCATGACTCAAGTAATGAGGTAGCAACCTCACTTTCGGTCTGCATCTGATATACCTATTCTTCCATGGCATCAATAGTACTCATCTCTTGAGTTACAGTTAGGGCTTCCAGATTGAGAAAGCACTTCCAAATAATTTGCAGTTTGGAAAATAAGACTAGTTGAAGTTCATGCAAATCTCTTGACCGGTTGTTGATCTCTAACTCTATCCTGACAAACTAAAGCTGGTACCGGTGGACTATTTTCCCATATGTAGTGAAATAATCATATGGCATCTTGAAGTTGCTTATGTACGTCTGCAGATCTGATTGGAATTTATCGTTTTGTGTGAGCACATCATCACAAAATAGATGGGGTTGGTTGATTTTTCTCAACAGTAGTTTGCCCTCATCCATAGAATCTCTTATATCCTTTTGCTATTTCTGAAGTTGAGACCGGAGCTCATTCAGTTTCTTGACTAAGGCAATTTTTAGTGCCTTTTGATGCTTCTTCTTGGCATTTGCTTCAACAACATCTTCTAGACATTGAACCTGGTCCTCTACAATAGTACATAGAAGTTTCAGCTTTGACAGAGAGGAATCGGTACTGGGAAGGTTAGTATCAAGAATCAAACTGGTGAGAGTGTCAACCATAGTTGGAATAACATCCTGTTCCTTTTTCCTTCTCAATGTTTCCAATCTTTCTTGTGCAAGCTTTATGCTTTGCAATAGCTCTGATTCATCTGCAGATTGGAGGTCGATAGGGCTGGTGATGTCAACCGAATTCCTTTGGAGTCTCCGCTTGTTTGGCTTTCTCTGTTTCCTCCTTCTCTGCAGCTCTTTTCTTTTTAGCTTCTTCTTTCCTTAGTTCTTCCTTCTTCTTATCTTCTTCCTGCTTCTTCATTTCTTCCTCCTTTTTCTTCTTCTCCTCTTCTTTCCTCTTCTCCTCTTCTCCTCTTCTTTTCTCTTTTCCTCTTCTTTCCTCTTCTCCTCTTCTTTCTGCTTCTCCTCTTCTTTCCTCTTGTCTTCTACTTTCTTTTTCTCCTCCTCTCTCTCTTTTTCCGCTTTCTCCTTATCAACCTTTTCCTTGTCTAGTTTCTCCTTTTCTGCTTGTTCTTTATTTTGCTTCTCCTTCTCTATGTTTTCTTTATCCTATTTCTCCTTCTCTATGTCTGGAGTGACATCTTCAACATCCTATGCATCAACATCAATAGTGTCAACCTGTTCTATAACTCTTTCTCCTTCACCATGAAATACCTCATCTGGTTTGGTTGAGTATTGGTCAGGTTCTTGTTCAGCCTTCTTGTTGGCCTCAGACACTTGATGTAACCAGACATCAGCTTTGGCATGTATATGCATGTCCTTCTCTACTTTAGAGGTTCTACCATCGAGCAACCCGAGTCTTCTTCTTCTCATGAAGAAGAGACCTTTATTCTTGTCCATAATTTCAAATAATTCAGAATTGGAGGCATCTGGAAAGTACTAAGCAAAGATTTTCTCGCTTATTTCCTTTTCTTTCTCAGTGGAAATGCGCCATTATTGTCCAAAGAATTGTACAAAGAATCAGGTGTCAGTGATCTAATTTCAGATGGTGATCGGTCATTCATACACATATATTTTATCATTTCCTATTCTACTTCTTCCTTATCATTATCAGAAAAATCATCAAAATACTCTTTCAAGTCATCAAGCACCTTTCTCTTAATATTCTTTAAAGTCCTTTGACAATGTGTCAGAGGCTTGTAAGAAGAGATGTCTATATTTACTGGTGTTGATGATGCAAGTGCAGTACCGATAGACTTAGCCTTCTTGCTTGATTGCCAGGTTTTCTTAAGTTGCACTTCTGGTTCGGTATCCTCAGACTCCGGTGAGTTGTTTTTGGTCTTCTACTTCCTCTCAAATACTTTAGCGGGTGCAACTTCTGATTTCTTCTTGGCAGCTAACCGCTTGGTCACTTTTGGGCTGGCTGAGGTAACCGATGCTGATACCGATGGCACTGCCTTTCACTTTTTCACTAAAGGTTCTTCAATCAGTGTTACCCTTTCCAAGTAGGTGCCGGTTCACTTTTTCTTTGCATCTAAAGGAGAGGCAATCAAGGTAGAGGCATACCCATCCAACATGTCATACATCACCTCATATCCCATAGGTTCTACTTTTTCCTTTCTGGGCTCTATCGCTTCCATTATAGATTCATCTACTTTTATGGTAAAGCATATGTCCTCTTCATATTTCTTAACAATATCTCCAGATATCCTCATCCTCTAACTCATCTTCCGCTTGAATTCATCAAACTATTTATTCAAGACCTCAGGATATTCGGTTCCTACCACTTGGAGACTTTCCCTAATTTGCTTAGTGACCGGTTGGTCAACAGACCATTGAATATCACCAACTCCTCGGAAATAGCCTTGGAAGTAGAAAAATAGGTCGACCAAAAGTTGTCCAAATCTGAACCTTAGAGCACTGTCCTATTTGATGGGCTTTAGGTTTAGTAGAAGTTGTTTTTGCAAATAGGCACACAAATCAAATGAGGCGTCTTCCTTGATCATTTTGTATGCAACATTCACCACAGCAGTAGGGACATAGTTTATTCGGCTAGCATAAAACACTCGGTAGCCGATCACCATGCATGCATACTTAACCAAGTCATCTTTGATGGGGTTGACAGTCATTCCCCATTGGTCACTCAGAGAACTGGTGAGCTTAGTCATTTTAGTCTTGATGACCTTCCTTAGGGCTGATACCTCACCAATGTTGCAAAAACTGGTGATGACATGTATTACTTCTGGTGTAATATCATGTGTCCACTCTAGGTACATTTTATCACCATGTACTCTACTCAAGATGATGTGGATGTGATCTTCCATGAACTCTTCAAGAAAATAAACAACATTATGTAGTTTCTTCCTCTTTAGGATGCTGTATTCCAGTTTGATTTTCTTGTCATCCCCTTAGAATAGACCTAGCTGGGAATGAATCGCTAGGGATCCTAGGTCTTCCAATTTATAGTCAATGTACCCTGAAATATCTTCTTCAACAATGACTCCGATAGGTATTTGGGACAGGGCATTGTATTTCATTTTCCTTTGAATAAATTTAGCTGAATCCATGGGTACACTAGAACTAGAGTGCGATGCAGAAGCCATGATTAATAAGAATTTTGAGAAATACCTTCACAATTTCAAAATACAGGGTTTGCCAATGTAGCTCACACCACACCACTTCGGTTTCTTGATTATCGCTTAGTGTTCTCCACCGATAGGTTGAAAATGGCTATGGATTCTTCTGCAAGATTTGAGTTCTCTTCGAATCACAAGTCAAATTGCCTTTTTTCATTCTTCTCTTGAAATTTTTTTCGCTCACAAATAGATAAGTGAAAATGGCACCAAAAATCCCTTTTAAACGACCTTTCACCTACCATAATAAATGCTCCACCGCTAGGGTACAAACCCTAATTTTTCCTTTTACCGCTTCAAAATCTTCTGTCGATTGACAGGTAATGTATACTGGTTAAGGTCTTTACCAGTATAAACTGGGGGTTCAAATATTTCATCAATATGCTCCCCCTAAGCTTTTCTGAAGCTCAGTTTGCTGATTCAGAGACTTCCACACTAGGTGTAGAAACCGGTTCATCTTGTGACACTTCTCTAGGTTTCTTTTTCCATGTTTTATTCAATCTTGCTTGAACGGTTTCAACATCAATCTTCCCTTCTGGAGTGATCAGTATATCATCTGATAGGTTCTTTCTCATTCTACAGGTTCTGGCAGGGTGTCTCAGTTTGTTGCAATGATAGCATACCATTCCAGGTGTTCTCCATGGTCCATTGTTTATTCTACCATTCTTCCTTCTGCATGTTGCAGCAGTGTGACCGCTACCATGATAGATCAAACAGGTTTCTCTCCAATCGGTTGCCGCTTGATAGCTACCACCACCTGACTCATGGTCATAGGCATTATACCAGTTTGGATTCCGGTTCACAGTGGGTTCTGGGATAACTCCTTGAGTCCTTGGAGGGTATCTCCCAGTGTTGTGCAAAACAAACTTGCATTCAAATTCTCTATGCCCAAACTTGTTGCATGCATAACAGTTTCCATTGAATCTATTGGATCTAGGCTTATTGTTTAGAAAATAAGGAAAATTATTGTAGGCCTTATTTCTACACACATTAGCAGTATGTCCTTCTTTGAGACAATTAAAGCAAACAGGTTTAAACTTTTTCTTACCTTTATCCTTTGATGCTGGTTGCTTCTTTGATGCTACATCTTTTGCTCCAGAGGTACCACTTTCCTCATAACCGGGGAAACCAAGTCCAATGGTATTCTTTACCGGTTTTGCTGATTCAAGCTTTTACTCTAGCTTAGCGGTAGTCTGATTGAATTTGGCAAGTATCTCCTTTGTCTCAGTAAGTTATTTGGTAATAGAAGCATTGGATTCCTTCAAGGTTGCATTCTTAGAAATAGCCATGTTTAGTTCACCTTGCATTTCTTCTTTCTCCACTTTACTCTCTTGGAGATGAGTAGTAAGGGCACTGATTTCTTGCTTCAGCTTGGAGATCTCATGATCTTTGTCTTTTACCATATCTTCAGCTTTCCTTCGGTTCTCAAGCTCTTGACACATTCTGATAGTCAGTCCTTCCAGTTCCCTTCTCAGGTTGGCATTGGATTCATTTAGTTTTTCAACTTCTTCAACTAGGGCATCCATGTCCGCTTCATCAAAAGAACTATTTTCAGTAAGCTCCATTAGTTTCTCAGCATGCTCTCTTCTTTTTGCTAGAGAGGCTTTATACTTGACTTTGAGTTCATCATAGGCTTTCGTAGTCTAAGTGAGATGATGAGTAAGTTCCCTCACAGTGTATTCCCCAATATCTCCTTCCAAGTGGTTAAAATTATAGAAAGGTTGGCTCTGATATCAATTGATGAATACTAAGAGGGGGGGGGGGGTGAATTAGTATACCAAAAAACACTAAACTCAAACACTTAAACAGTTTAGCAGATAACTGGTATGACAGATTTACAAATAAACTAGTTAAGATAAATGCAAACAAAATAGAAAACAAAGCATTGACCCACAAGAGCACAATCACCATAACACAAGAAGTTTTGACGTGGAAACCCAAATGGGAAAAACCACGGTGAGCAGAAACTCACAAGTAACTATTTGTAGAATAGAAACTAGACCGGTTAAGGCCATACAATTTTCTTCACCAGAACAAATCCTGTTAGGAATCTAGATCTCTGTTAGGAGATAAGTCTCGTTAAAGAATACCTTGTGAGAGGATTTTAGATTCACAGTTGTGAACCACCTTGTTAGAGGATTTGCAAAGGCTTTGCTAGGCCTACCCAGTTAAGGGTTTCAAATTTGTCGAAGATGTGAGTAATCAACAAGTGAGCTATCTAGATACTAGCACAGTATGCTTGGTTAGATCCATGATAGCTCATTGTTAATGCATTTCAGTATTACTTCAGTCTTAAATATCTCCACACTCCTACTCTTCACACAGACCTAATACTCTCTTCTATGATCACACATTCAAAACCTCATCATCATCTAAAACCCTAGGCATGATGTCCTTATAAAGGAGTCTGATTTCATGTTGGTCCAATAGGATTACATTACAAGTTCCTAGGTTCAGTGCATCTAGACACATTTGGTAACACGACACAAAATCACCGCCAAAGTGTCAGTGGATGATAACTCATCACAAAAATATTGGTTGGTAACTCATCACAGAGTAATACCGGTTCATACAATTTACTGATTACCGGTTGTCAGAAATGAAGATTGGAAAAATGTTAACTACCACTTTGTTCCTTTGTATCACTTGAGATCCTTGAACCGCTTGAGGTCTTCATACTGCTTTGGGTCTTCAGTCAGTTTGTGACCAGTAAACATCTTATGCAAAACACCAATAGTCTAAAGACTATAATAGATAATACCGGTTGGAACAAATACCGGTTGAGTATAACTCATACATCAAGAAAATGTACACAAAGCAAGTGTGTGTCCATCAATGACAATCACAACATCATCAAAATGACAACAAAAGTGGGGTTGATCCTTCCTCCATGATTTAGGCATTGGTTGAATGCCGCTTTCTGAATATAAGCTCTTCTTCTAAAAGGTTATTTGTCAAACTCATTTGATTTGCCTTAAATATACAATCGCATGTGACGCAAGAATGCGCGATGTGATTTAAAAAGTTGGTGATTGATATATAGAAACTTATTCCTTTTTGCAAGTGCCTTAGAACTAGGTTGTCTCTTCTTCAACTTAGTTTTGTGATGAAGACTTGATCTTCGCAAAATATGAGGAGTGTTCATACATGAATGATAAATGGTTTCCTTTGATGTTGGATTGTGATACTTTGTTTGAAAAAATCAAGCTTACTTCATCAAGTAGAGGTTTAGTTAGATTCACCCCCACGACAAAGTGTGTCAAATGATATGGATAAGAGTCTCTCAATATGGAAACTCGATTTGACAACTTAAGGATTAAACTTGGTATTTAGTTATTGATAGGATCTGTTAGATGGTAAAGCTTTGATCAATGTGATGGTACTGCCTGATTTTGGTTGGATGAAGTCTTATCTCGAGCTAGTTTAAGATTCGAAAAATTTGTTCTAAGGATGCTTGCTTGATTTTGGAATTGTTTTCTTTGATAATCTGGTTTGGATTTTGACTGATGATTTTGATAGAGGACCAAAAAGGGTACTTACAACTGATGATAAAATTTTCCCAAAAGGCCTGGTTGTCTCTTTGTTTTTGTGGGTTTTTATCATGCGCTAAAGCAGAGACCAGATGCTCTAACTAATGACCTAGATGTGCCATAGAAAGTTCTTTATGTGCTAAGCTACCTCTTCTATACACCGACTGAGATTTGTTTGAAACTATTTTGACTGAAAGGTTACACTCTAATATGTTCCTGAAAAGCGCTACTCTTTAAGCTGAAAGCGCTAAAGTATGCCTCCTATGTGCTAAGCTGATGTGTGAATACGCTAAACTGGTATCACAAAGGGCTATTGGAAATTTTCTTAATTTGAAACTGGTTATCCGCTAAAGTGAAGGCTGAGAGCACTAAGTTTTGGTTCACATGCATTACAAAATGATTGATACATGCTAGGAAGTTGCTCCAATGCGCTAAAATGCCCTAATTTCCTTGTTTTCTGCCATTTTGGGATTTTAATTTGTGTTTTTGATGGATGATTTTTTGAAAAATAAGTTGCAAACATGACACACAAATGAGATAACAAATTTTGCCTATGCTAGACAAATAGTGTATGTTCTGTGAGGATGTGTTCAAATCCCTGATGTTTTCACAGGTTTAGATAACAAGTAAGACAAATCAAATAGACTCTTTATTCAAGGGTCATCAACAATATCATATCCCACTAGTCTCGATACTTCGTCAACTCAAACAACCTTGTCACCCCCTAGAGGGCGCCCATTTTTTTGCCTTTTGTCAGAAATTAACTCAAAGTGAATTACTTTACAATTGAGTAACTATCTTGGGAGGTATATGGTGAGTGATCTTGGGGGCAGATTCTTCCCCACCCTTGCACTATGATATTGAAGATGTTTGGATACTGACTTGGGTCAAAGTTTCTAGTTCTAAGGTTCTTAATCAGGTTTCCATTCGGTCTTCAGTGATAAACTCCCTCGGGAGGCTTCCCAACCTTTAGAATAAAGGCTTTATGTATCTTAAAGATACTAGGGGAAGGCTAATCACTGAGCAAAATCATTGAAGAGGAATTTTGTCAGCCTCCACTTTTGATTAGAGTGGGTTGGAACACTTGGTGATAAAGCTGTTTCCCACTTAGGTCGTTCCCCTCTCACCGACCATTTAAATGGCTCTCTAAGAGAAACTTGGGAGGGCAGGCCTGCTAAAGGATTTAAATGCTTGAAATAAAGAAAGCATAAGAGTGGTTTGGCTTTTTGGTCACCCAATTAAGGGGAGAGCATATACCTTCCACTTTCGAGATAAGGCACACAAGTGATCTTTTTAACCTTTAAATAAGTGATTTTCTAATTTCTACTTGGAGATTTTGCTCCAAAAAGCATGGTGTTCCTTTTAAACTTTAAATAAGTGATATTCTATCTAAGTAAAAGAAATCCTGGCAACAAAGAAAATTTTGATATTGGTCAACAAAAGGGAAGTCGCGAAATAAAAAATTTCCTTTGCCTTGCACAAAATAAATATGAAGTTCTTTTTACCCTTGCCAAGAAAAATGGATCCTTTTATGCACCAAAGGAAGGTGAGGTTCTTTTTAAGCAACACCAAATGAAAATGAGTTTGTTCTTTTTAATTTTTGCAAAACTTTGAAAGTTTGTTATTCTTTTTAAAGCAACACCAAATGAAAATGAGGTTGTTCTTTTTAACTTTTGCAAAACTTTGAACGTTTGTTGTTCTTTTTAAAGAAACACCAAATGAAAATGAGGTTGTTCTTTTTAACTTTTGCAAAACTTTGAAAGTTTGTTGTTCTTTTTTAAGCAACACCAAATAAAAATGAGGTTATTCTTTTTAATCCTTGGTAAAACTTTGAAAGTTTGTTGTTCTTTTTAAAGCAACACCAAATGAAAATGAGGTTGTTCTTTTTAACCAACAAGAAAATGAACTATTTTTAAAACTAACTTGAAAAAGTTAGAAACAAAAATAATTAAGTTTTAAAATGAAACTCCTCCAACCTGTAAATAAAGATTAGTAACCTACAACAAAAATACCAATTAGTGAAAGATTTAGATCTGATGTGAGCTTATACAAGCCTAACTTTTTGCTTCGGTTACAAATTGTATGTTTCCCTGGTATAGCTATGTGCTAGACTACAACATAGATGCATCATAGAAAAGTGCAAATGCACTACAAAAAGCTTTCTATGCGCTAAGCTGATTACCTAATGTGCTACTTTGTTTTCTGAATGCGCTAACAAAAAGCCTAAATGCACTAATGAATGAGTCTCACATGCTAAGCATTATACCAGAAGCGCTACTAAAAGGGTTCTATGCGCTAAAGAAAGGATCCAATGCGCCAACTCATCTTTTCCACGTGCTTGCAATGTTGCTCCTGTATAAAAAATGATAAGATTAATGGGGTTAAGCCCCACGGTGGGCGCCATAAATGTGTGCGGGAAAAGTGGGGGACATAAATGTAAAATTCAGTTTCCAAAAGATCCACACACCAATGGGACTCTTGGTGCAAGTTATGGATATATATTGAATAGCTCAACTTCCCAAGGGGTGTTCCATTGTTCTCTATCTCACAGGATCCCTCAAGCCAATGTCTTTGCTCTCAGATCACTGAGCAAAGTGACTTAGGAATGACAACTCCAAGAATGAGTGATGTTTGATTAATTTAGCATGAATGCATTCCTAGATATGTATGATATTGAATCTATGATGATTTAAACTAGCATGAATATGATGTTATGATGAAGATTAGTTATCCTATCCTAACAATATATACTAGTCTAACATGGATATGCTATGATATTTAAAATTACTTCTAAAATGCTATTAAGATGATTTTTATCAAAGAGAGGCTAAATGCTTAATAAAATGACTATAGATTAGATGCATGAAACTTGGATATATGAAAATGAGAGAATGAGAGCTCTATTTATAGGAAAAATAGGGAAATGGATGGTCAAGATTGGATAATCTTAACAAGGGCCAGGATTGAAAGTTATCAATCTATGTTTACAATTCTCACGAATGAAATGGTGACAATTGTCAACAAGAGACTGCTTGAGAGGAGATGAAAGAAGCATTAAATGCTTGAGAAGCCATGAAGGTTACCTTAGGAGGTAAGGGTTAAGGTTAGGTTAGAGTTATCCATTGGATAAAGCTTGTACCCAAGAGGTAAACTCTCATGCAAGGGTTAAAGGGATAATCAAGGTTAAAGCCATGAATGCTTGATGAGATCATTGGGTTAGATGTGGGTTGAATTAGAGAGAAAGTCTCTAATCATGCAAGAAGGTTGAGTTAACCATTAATGATTATGAAGACTTTGAAGGTTAACTTGTTGAGGACATAAAGACTTTAATGGTTATTGAAGACTTTGAGTGTTTGAGAAGTGACTTTCCTTTGCTTAGGGATGTGACAATATTTAGGAGATGGATTAGGCTAAATTGGAAGTGATTAGAAGAACCTAGAAGGGGGTTAAGGAGGCAAGTGGGAGATGTAGGATTTTGCAAGTGGATGGAGGGGAATTTTAATTAAAATAAATTACTTTATTTCAACAAAAATAGATGCAACTTTCATAAATACAAGTGGGGCATTTAAATAAATAAATTAGATTTATTTACTTGCAAGGATCAATTTAATTAAATGTAAATTTAATTAAAAGGGGAGAAAGGGGAATTTAATTAAATAAAGTGATTTATTTAATTAAAGGCTAGAAAAGGCTTAGGTGAACTTAAATAAATAAATTGAGTAATTCATTTAATTAAATAGATGAATATAAAGAATTTAATTAAATACAATTTAATTAAATAGAGGAATGAGTTTAAAATGAATATTAAATATTCACTTAGGAAAGTGGTCATTTTTATAGGTCTAGAATAAGAAATGAAATTCTGTACAAAGTAAAATTGTGAATACCGGATCTAAATGTACTTGAAAAAATCCGGATAAGCACCCTTCAAAAATGCTAAATAAATATCCCAACTCGATCTTAGAGTTCCCAAAATTGATACAAACCCATCCAGAATGTAAGCATGTAGTTCTTCTTCTATTAGGGTTGCCGGTGTGGGCATATTCATTTGGTCCATACATTCCTACTTATGAAGTAACAAAGTATTAAGCCGAGGGCTTACCAAACCTCTCAATTCTCTAGCTCGCCAGATTAATTTGTCCTTTGCCTTCTCCAGGGCTGAAATTTCAGACTCTAAAAGAGTTTTTTTACCATCAACAAAGCTGGTCAAAGATTTAGTACCATCAAAAGTGACTACAAGTTGTTCCAACTTGTCCTTATCCATCTTAACTTTATTATCCAGGTCTAGTGTAAGTTTTGTTGTGTTAGTGCAAGACCGGTATATGTGACTACATTGATGAAGAGCTTCATCAATCCTTGTCATCTCTTTTGTCAGCTTAGTTTTGTCGGATGTGATCATATTATCACAAGTGACCTTTCTAGTTGTATTATACATTTTCACCAATTGCCACTTTGACACTTGTTGAAGAGTTTTATACTCTTTTGCAATATGCTCAGTCAAACCTTTCAACTTACCAGATGGACTAGCTATCTGATCAATCTTGCATTCCAGTGCAAGCTGTTGCAAAATTGGAATAGCTTGCTCAATAACCTGCTTATCTTCTGAACCTTCCTTCTTTAATTTCTAAGCTACAACAAACATCTATTCAAAATTGCTCAGCTGCTCAATGTTCTTATTCCCAAAATGACCAATATCTTCTTGACTAGATGAGTCAAGTGCCAACAATGAGGGACCAACAATCGGTGAAGGTGCCGGTAGCCTGACCTCAGTCTGATCACCTCTTCTGCCTTCTGATCTATTTTATCCTTTATCTCCTCAGCATCAGTGGCTTCGCCACTTGGAGCAGTTATTTCTGTAGCCTCTGCCTCACAAATTTCAATTGTATCAACATCAATTACTAAAGAAGGATTGTCTTCTACCAGTTTGTTGATCTCTATATCCTGTACAAGTGTTATTGCCAGAGGAATATCCTTAGTTGTTTTCCATTCCAAAACCAGTGGATCTCCACCTAGTATACCTTTACCTTTAGCATCAACTGGGATGTCTAGAATGTCAGACTTAGGCATAATATCCGGTGATGTAAAGAAACCTGGTTTATCCACAAAGAATTTAACCCAAGCCCCATGTGTTTCCTTGAAAATTTCATTTACTCTCCCTACCATAAGACTTACATGCCAATGTCTACTCCGGAAAATTAATTTGTTTGCAAACTCTAGACACTGCTGCATCTCTTCCTCAGTTATAACACCACAAATATTTAACAGTTCCTGAACCTTAATATTCTTATCCTCCTCAATAGCCAATAATCTCCTAGCATCTAACTTGTTATATAAATCTGTAGGTATTTTTTTTCAATATCAAGTAAGGCTTTCTTATATATGTCTAACTATAACAAAACTGATTCTTCATTCTCCTTTTGTTCCTTATCATCCATATACTATAATAGTGTTGTATGTTACTCAAAATACCATCTTTTGTGATCTAATCAATTAGTTCAACAACAGAAAGAGGACCAATAACCTTAACACTTTTACCAGATTCAAGAGTTTTATCTAGGTCTGATTTCTTCTTCTTATCAGGGGTGGGAGCAGACTCCTTGGCTGGTTTCCTTTTCTCAGTAGGTTTCCTCTCCTTCAAAATTTTCTTTTGTGTTGCCGGAGGAGTGACTCTGGTTTTCTGTAGCTTCCCTTCCTCGGGCTTTTTCCTCTGAATCCTCATGTAGATCTTAGGAATATTTGGGGTTTCTTCCTCAGTCTCATAACCAGATTCAACAAGAGCAATAAAGGTTTCCTGTTTCTTCCTCTTTGATATACCCTTGCTGGTTCTTGCTTCCAGAGAAGCTTGTAAAGCTGCCAGAGGAGATGTCTCTGCCAAACCAATGATTTGTTTGATCTCAGAGGACATCTTCTGGACAACCTGTCTAACCTTCTTTATCTGTCCTTCCCTTTTCTTCTTATTGAAACCTATCTTTATTTCAGATTCCTTCTGCTATACAGTACCAAAAGTTTTCTCTTTCTCATCAACTGAGGCATCTATCAACATCTTGGCATAGAGATCCAAGATCTGGGCATCAACCTCAGCCCATTTCAGTAACCCAAATAGTTTTAGGTTGCACTCCCTCCATTACAGTTTCATCCTTTTTCACCATGAAGCATATATCGGTAGATAGTATTTGTCAACTATATGCTTAGGTATCCTTTTCCTCTTCTTCATTTCTTTCTGAAATGCTTTGAAATAACCCCACATAATGGAGTCTCTGTCCTATCCCAAATTCTTCAAGATATCCTTAATCTATTTTCCTACTAGTATATAAAAGGCTCATTGCCTCTTACAAGATACAAGCATCTCCTTCAGAAAGAGAAGCATTAAACAGACAATGAGATTCCTATACCAGAATGTGCCTTTCACTTTTTCTTTAATCTTTCTCAGATTTGAAATCAACTCATCACACATCCACTAAAAATGATCATATTTCACATTTTCCTTTACCATCTTATGTGCACAATAGATATAGGAACTAGAAATAGAGTTCAACCAGTTTGATTAAGTTACCTTGTATCCAATTACCATGCTTGCAAATTCAACATCTTTATCCCTAATGGTGCTAATCCGCATCGACCGATTGTCAAAGGTGGCATCGATTAGCTTGTTCACCTCATTATTAAGAATCTTCCTCTTGCCTGGTGTCTATCTGACTTGGGGTAAACTGGTGATAGCATGAATTGCCTCCTTGGTGAATTTGTAGGGCCGATCAAGCCACATGAACTTGCCATGGACTCAGCTCAGCATATACCAAATCATCTCATCCTCAAACTTGGGCATCTCCAGAATATCAGTGAAACCATGATCCTTCATAATTTGAAATTCCAGTTTGATCAATCCATCCTTGTTCAACAAAGTAGAAAATTACATTGATTTAATCTCCAATGATCCCAGATCCTCCAGAGTGCAATGAATATATGCTCTCACATCTTCCACATAAAGACCTTCATCAAGAACCCTAGAAAATGCACCGATTGAGTCATCAACCTTTTCAATTTAAGGGCATTGCTTAAATTCTGGATGTGGACAGTCCTTAATGTCCACCACAACAGGGGTAGCCACATCTGCCAGAGCAGGAGCATATTGTCATGCCCAAACTTTTGGGCATGAACAAAAGAAATTTTTATTTTAAAACATAACCTAATAAAACTAAGTTTGCTAAAGTAATGCAGTATCAAGTCTTGTCTTAACAACTAATTTGAATTCTTTTTGAACTAAAGTTAATTTAAACAACTATATTAAGTAAGCGGGGTAATCTAAATTACATGTGGAAAGTTAACTCTCCAAAAGAATTTATTATTATCTCATCAATTCATAAATAATAAAATCATTTAAGCAAAAACCCCTAAATTAATCGACAAGAGATATTATTAATCTCAATTAATCTTTTAATCATTGTAGGAATTAAGTAAATTAACTCTAGCAATCGAATTTTTAAACCTCACAATAATTATAATGTGTCTAAAATTTGACTAAAGGGCTAAATAAATTCATAATAAAAATTGTCCTATAAAGTTTTAATCTCGACAAGCCTAAATTTAGGTGGACTACAAATAATCCCCTATGACCAAAATAACTTACAAAGTCATTATAATTTCCTTAAAGATTAAACTCCAAAATAATTTATAATTTAAAACATCATATTTAAATGTTTAAATAAACATATATAAAATATGAATGTTTAAATAAAATAATTAAAACTCAAGTTAGATTTATATGTTCATATTTTAAACTATATATATTTATATAAATATATATATATATATATACATATATATATATATATACATATATATACATATACATATATATATATATACATATATATACATATACATATATATATAGATATACATATACACATACATATACATATACATATACATATACATATACATATATATATTTTCATTAAACACATATATATTTATATATGAGGATATTTATTTTCTAAACAAACATTACTATACAAATACCCCATGTGACCTAATTAAATATATTATAAAATACCCTTCCATTTTATATTTTTTTCTTATTACTTTCAAGCTTCCCTAACCCGATCCGGGTTAGGGTTATTATCTCTTCTTTTTGTTGTGCAGGGAGGAGGGCCGAACTTGCCAGGCGGAGGCAGCTAGAGGTAGAGGTTTCACATAGGGGGGCGACGTTTGGAGGGCGCGGCCACTGCAGCAGTGCCGTCGGCGCCACTGCGGGTCGCGGCCCACAAAGATGCCGCAACGTCCCTGCGAGACGTGGCCCGCAGCAGCGACCACGGTTGCGGCCCGCTGCGGCGCCTCTGTGGACCGCGGCCCACATCAGTGCCTATGATGTCTCTGTGGGACACGGCTCACAGAGAGCTTGCGCTGCCCAGGGGGGAGCCCTTGGGAGCGTCGGCTTCGGGTCCCCTTCGGGTAGGGTTAGGGTCCCCATAATTTTGTTTAAAATTTTTTTTTTGATATAAAAAAAATACCAGATATATATATATATATATTTTTTTTTCTGTGATTATAAAGCTTTCAAAAACAGTTCCGCAGGCATAGAGTATTATTAAATTATATATATATATATATATATATATATATATATATATATATATTAGGAATAAATTTTTAATTTTGCCTAAATATGAATATATTTTTCTTTGCTTTCTAAATTATGCAAAAATTAACAATGTATTGACAGCATGGAAATAGGGGAAATTTTTCTTTTATTTACTTTAAATAATCTGATTATATTTCTTTTTCCTAACATCACATAAAGCAGTTTTTTTTTTTTTCTAACTAACATATTTAAATCAATGTATTTCTATTTTTTCTAAATACCTTGTTGCTAAAATTAGAGATAGACTATTAATTTTAGATTTATTTTCCACAATAAATAAAAGGGAAAATTACAGAATTTAATAAACTTTATTCAGCAACTACATTAGTCTAGAATCATTTAAATTAACCTTATGAATAGACAAATTAATTCTTTTTATCCGTAATTTTAAAAAAGAATAGATATGCTTACTTTTCTATTATTTCAATATGCATCAGGAAATAAACTGAACTTTTATTTTCAGAAATAACACGCATACAACCAATATTGTTTCAAGAACAATACATAACTTAAAATCCAACATAAACATTTCATTTTGGGACAAAATATTACTTTTCTTTCAAAGAATACTTAGAATACAAGATAGTCAACATTACATAGGGGTGAGATACCCATCTAGTCTCTCATTTCTATTAAATGAGGATTTTAACAAAATGAATACATTTGTTTTACAAATAAATACAACATATAGCTTTCCTTTTACATTGCTGCAACTAAAATATATTATCCCATTCCCAAATCTTTTTCTGCAAATCAAGTAAAACTAACAACTCCTAGCTTGTCTTTTTCTTTTCTTTCCTAGCAACTTGCAAATAAATCATAAGGTTTTGACCATGGAGAGCTCACCTCCCAACCTAGGCTTACTAGAAGCCACCCCCGAGCTTGGAGAACCAAGCCCTAGATAGGTTACACACATGCAAACACAACAAGAAAGGGAAAAACACACAATAACACTTTCCCAACCAAGGCTACACTTCATCACAAAATTTGATGTTTTTACATGGGTGGTAGTGGACCAAATACCCTGAGGAGACTACAAGAATGGTAGATCAAAAAGCCACCTCATGGAAAACAAAGATATATCATAAGTTCATTAACCCCGCATCCTTATGCCCCCCCAAGGCATTCATGCCATACTTTCTCTCCTTATGACCCCTAAATGCATAAACCAGGCCATGCAACAAGGGTCACATATACACCCCTTGAGATCACTCTCATAATGAGAGCCTCTCACTCGAGGGTTGTCAAAATCCTACCACTCACAACACCATCCTACTCTCCCAAGAGTAGAAGGCCTTGGTTACTCCCAAATCACAGGAAATGCATAAAAGAATAAAAGATAGGCCGCATAAAAATTTTCACAAAAGAAAATACAAGAAAACAACTTTTACATACAAACAATTTTTCCAACATAAACATGCAACGTAAAAAGAAACAAAAGGGGAAGATGAACCAACCTTCAATCTGCCCAAAGGTTTGCTAGAACTAGTTTGAGGATGAGCAGTCCAATTCCACAATCCTTTCTTCTACACTTAGCCAATTTTCTATCCCAAAACTATTCTTTTAAAAAAAATGCATGATCTCCAAAAAATGGAGAGTGGTTGATTACCCACAAAGTCTCTCATTCTTGCCTAAAAAGACCTTAGTGAGAGTTCTCACAGGTTGCTAAAACTAAAAAATGATAACACACATGCAACATTTACTTTCACAAATAAAATACGATACATACGGGGTGTTGTCTCTCCAAATAGACAACCCCTGGTTTTACGAACGTACATAGGTCTAGGTTTGGTTCTCCATAATGTGTCCATGGTCACATGGATAATTTTCCTGCGCATCTCAATTACACATTAATAATTCCAAATAACCTCATATAGAATTAACACATGAATAAGAATACACATCAAACACTCTGCATACAAATGATATTAAACAAATCAATATATCTTATATCCAAATAAATCCACATAAGTAATTATCATAATCCTCATAATTTTACTCCATACATAAAACATGCATCCTATTTCTATCATCATAGTAAAGTCCTGCAAATCCAATAATGACATACATCATCCCAAATTTATCCTATTCTAGAATCATATAGAGTTCTATATCTATAATGCATAGAAATGAAGCATCAATATATATCAATGTTATCCAAATCATGGAATCATATAAGTTCTAAATCCATAATGCATAAAAATAAAGCATCTATAATAGTCTCAACATGAAAATCACTGAAATGCTAGGATGAGTCAGGGTAGGGCTTCACACAGATCCAGAAGCCATCACGATTTAGAAAAGTAGCGTGAAAATAGAGAAAATACCTCTCAACCTAAGCCGGTGAAAATATTTGAAAATTCGCTTAGAAAATACTGAAAAATCACTGGAAAATGCTCTTAATTGTCTTGATCACCTTAAACTCGCTCTGAGTGCCGTGTGATCAGAAATGAAGCAACTTATCCTTTTATCCTACGAAACCCTAATTCCTTATTGATATTAATGCATGTCGACATATGATACTGGACACAAAATCCATTATCTCAGTGTTGGTTGTCCTCCAAATGTACTTCACCAAGGTTTGAAAGCTTGTTTCAGACCTCTATCAGGGGTAAGGAAGAATTTGTCATTCATTTTCCTCCCCCTAAGGCTAATGCCTTAGTTACCGGATGTATTTCCTTTTGGTGCAGGAACATTCTGCTCTGTCGGTTGAGTAACCGGTGAATTTTCCTCTATCGGTTGGTCATCAGATTTCCTAACCCACTGTTTAGTATGAGCTTGTTGTATTTCATTAACCTTTTGCTTTCCCTTCTCATTAGATGTGTCATTCCCTTCCAGTGTATTCTTTATTTTGTAATAATAAGCAACGTGTCTTATTTTGTTGCATGTATAGCAACTAACATTGTTCTTCTGAATTGCCCTGTTGAGTCCTTGACCTTTCTTTGACCTACATTGATTAGCCATATGTCCAAACTTTCCACATGCATGACATTTCACATTCATTCTACAATATTTTGTCTTATGACCATACTTTTTATTATTTGAACACTGATCAAGAATTGCATTAAGATTTTGATTTGCTCTATTCCTGCATTGACTTGCTCTATGACCAAACTTAATACAAACAAAGCATCTACCATTAAATTTGTGTGCATTGGGTTGTGTTACCGATGATTTCAGATTTCGGTTGTTTGATAGATTCCCCTGATTTGCAGTACTAGAGCTTTCTCCATGATCAAATCCAAGACCTCTAGTGTCTCCAATGTCTCTTTGATCCTTCAATAATTCATCAAGCCTTGCAGAACTAACCCTGAACTTTTCTTTGTATTCATTTGCAGCATCCAGATCACTTCTTAGGACTGTCACCATTCTTTCCAACTCTTGCTCATTGTTCTATGATTACAACAACTTAGTTCTCAACACATCATTCTCATGCACCAACCTAATGCATTCCTCAGATCTATTTTTCAGAGATATAGCAAGATTTTCTTTATTCTTCTTCCGGTCTTCAATTTCCTTGGACATCCTTATGGTCATGGCTTGCATCTCATTCTTCATGACATTATTCTCTAGACTTAGCTTCTGACATAATTCCTTAAGGGCATTCTTCTCTTCATCATACAGATTTTGTAAAAGTTCCTTTCTTTTAGCTTGAGAAGATGATAACCTCTCCTATAGGGTAAGGATGAATCCATTTGTAGAATTCAACTCATCTTGCACCTTCAAGTTCTTCAACCTTTCAACATCATAGTATTCAAGTGCTACTTCAGGTTCCTTCTGTAGACTCATCTCTATGAATTACGGATACATAATCTTCCTCAAGCTGTTAGACTTATTTTGAGCCACCAAGATGTGATACCAATTGTTGGAATCCAAGAAAACTGAGAGGGGGGGGGGGTTGAATCAATGTTCTGTTAGATATTATTAACAAATCCACTTAATAACCGGTACGCATAAAAGAAAGTAACAACAAGCAATATCAATGCAACCACATGAATCAACACCATAACACAAAGATTTATATGTGGAAAACCTCAAAGAGGAAAAACCACAGTGGGATTGGAGACCCACAATATCTTTCCATTGGCCAATTGAATAATACAAGAGGGGTCTACACATGCAGGAAGACACATTGCCTAGAGCACACTGCTCATCACAAAAGGAGCCTCACTGATCATAGTTCCAAAGTACTGGATTACAAACAAAAAAAAAACTTAGAATGAGCATCTGCTATGCTGGATGAGTTCCGATTAAAACACTATCTATACCGGTTATACTATAACCTTCCTTACCGGTAGATTAGATCGCTTCCCAAACCTATAGAGAAATAATCAAGACCGATTGCAGATCATTACATTTGCATTCTATCAATCAAGAGCTTGCTCATATACCATCACATAATATATCACATCTCTTATTTGTCATATCCTCAAAATGACCTAACCTAGACTAACTTATATACCCAATTACATGAATAAACAAAAATTCCTTATGTCGGCTTACAATCATATTACAAAATGATAAGACACATGTCAGCCCAAATGAGATATAAACATGAAACAATATGACCGTTGCCGCTTCCACACTTGCCGGATCAATCTACTATGTTGGCCTTAGAATACCGGTTCCAAGTTTGTCGGTTACATGCTTGCCAGTTTCTTGAATGCTAGTGAAGTGAATGTCAATTACCTTGATTCCCCGATCTCCCATGAAGTGTGTTTCTAGAAATGACAACACTTATAATCCAAATGAGTGTCAATTTCCAACAGACAAGGATTAACCAGTAGGGAGACCATATGTCTATGGTTATACATGTGTGGTTGTCCAATGAAAGCTAAGCAAATTGGAGTATTGACAGCAAGCATTAGATGACTTAGATATAGCTATTTGGAGGCTGTATCAAGATTGTGAGCCATGGGAAGAGGATAGGCTCGAGATGCCTTATGTGTTCACTTACAGATACCGTATTGGCTCTAAAACATATGTCATTGAGTGCTTCATTGTGACAAGAGTGTTGAGATAGTATGATAGAGTACAGGGACCTCCATAGGGGACAACATTCTATGCACAAAGATGACATGATGTAGCCAATTGGGGGCCTTCCCTTTCCTACGATGTGGCATCTGAAAAGTACATGGCCCTTAGAGCATAGGATTGGGACTATTTATCAAGTACCATTGATCCTGAGATGACCCTAGAGTATGCACAATACCTTGCTCTCACCCTTTGCATCGGTTATAAGATCTAGATGAGCTAGTGCCAGCATTTGAGGATGGGGAGCACCGACCACTATGGAGAGCACCGAGGCAGAGGGGAGATGAAGGTGAGGATGGATAGAGAGGTGGAGATCAAGGAGGAGGAGATGGGGGAGATGGTAGTGGAGGAGATGGCAGAGATGGGGGAGATGATGGTGGAGATGGGGGATAGGGAGGAGATGGAGGTGGCTTAGTATTAGCAGGTACACCAGGGGGCAATAACTCAAGGCCTTCTAGAAAGTTACCTACCGATTGGGTGGCATAAGTGGTTCGTAGGAGGAGGTCTAAAGGACCACCCACATAGGATATAGGTATGGGGGCAGTGGGTGGAGTTGGATAGGTAC
The DNA here is from genome assembly GCF_030272615.1 of Cryptomeria japonica. Classification (NCBI taxonomy): domain Eukaryota; kingdom Viridiplantae; phylum Streptophyta; class Pinopsida; order Cupressales; family Cupressaceae; genus Cryptomeria; species Cryptomeria japonica. The sequence continues at coordinate 349,278,797 of NC_081415.1, read as the reverse complement.
ATACACCACAACAAGAACCTCAACATGAATCTTAGAGACCATTTTGACAGATAATTATTAGAGTGCCATCCTAGCAGTAATAGGCACAAATCAACAGCCTACAGAGTCAACTACAATAGTTACAAGGACAGGTGACATAGTTACAACCTCAAGTTGCTACACTAATAGCTGAGTGGGATACGACCATAGAGAGGCGTTGGCATTGATCAAGAGTTGATATAAACTCTACAACGGATGACTACTCGGGGCCTCACCTGAGATACCATTATGGATCTTGCATATCACTCCGGTTGGGCTCAGTACTACCAGATTCTCTCTTTTTAGGTCATACCACTAGAGAGATGAGCAACTTCATATGCTCAGAGAACCAGACATGGGGGATCATAGCAGATAGAGAGTCAGGGCGTCACTGGCCCTAGGAGAGATCCAGGTGGTCCTTTAGGTGGTGGTGCTAGACCTGCTGATTCCAGAGAGAATTCTTCTCAGCGCTGCACCAGAGACATTGAGATATTGATTTTGTATACACTCTTTGATGAGACATTCGATGATTCATACCATTCATTTTTGTGATGTATCTCTCAAATTTTTTTAATATCACTGTATATTGGACATTGATTCCTTTTTGGCTATATATGATGCAATTGATACTTGATGAGATGCCTATATGGTCTATATGCTTTTATGATGTTTTATGATATGATGGATGCAGTTACTTACATTATGGATGTATTTACATTTACATGCTCTATATGATCTAAATTCATTTATTTACTTGGCTAGATGATCCTATGATATGTGGTTTATGCGTTTATTGATTGTGAGATGAAATTTATGATTTTGTTATTTATGATTTATGTACGTTTTTATGTTACACACTCTTATGCTATCATGATGCTTATACATGATGCAATATATTTTTGTGATGTTGTAATGTGATGGATAACATGTAATGCTTATAGGTCTTATGAAATGAATGATGGTGAATATATATACAACGAGGAATATGCCATGGTTACTAACATGTGATGATTTATGCATATGTATATGATATTAACATGAATGATGGTGAAAATGATAAAATAGATGATGAATGTATTCAATAGAAACATGTAATTTGATTTTTGGATTTCTTTATGTACTATTGATATGTAATGAAATGTAATATGTTATGATATGCTAAATTATAAATGGAATGCATGAATTAATTATATGGATGCACTGATCTAATATGAGATGGTATGAAATGACTATTTGAATGCGATTAGATACAAAATGATTAATGCAATGTAACAATCCTAATGCATCTATATATAAAATGAATCTAATGAAATGTTATGCATACAACATGATTGTTTTTGTGTAAATGTACAATATACTCAATCTTCTAATACTCGAGATAACATCACTTGAAACCTCAACCTTTGAAAATGATACCTGACCTAACTATGTAACATGAATGTGATATGAGTGCAATCTAATCTAAGCATAAAGATAATAAAATGTTATCATTAGAATGATCACTTGATCATGCTCTTTATCATCATTGAGCCTTTTAAAAAGTTGTAAGCAAATACAAAAATCTATGGTATAATTTAACCATGATGACCTAAGCATTGCTTACATGGATTTTTGATGTTGCAAGTTAAAACAAGCATTGAGGTATGATAAAACTAAGACGACCTGAGTATTTCTTGCATGCAAATAGACAAAAGTTAATCATTTTCCTATGCAAACTTGAAATGTCATCAATGATATTTGATTGATCATGTCTTGTGACAAATTTTCACAGTAGGAATGATTAACTGATAGACAACAAACAAAGAAAAGATCATGCCCCATCCTTTCTCCTCTAGTACAATACATCCTTGAGTTACTCATGATACATGATGACAAAAATAAAAATACAACAGTTGAACATTCAGACAATTGTTTTAGACATGATTCAAAATATATCGTCATTGATTGTTTGTTTGTTTGATGTTGAATTTAATTTTGATACTTGTGCTTGATGTTCAATGTTGGATTTTATGATCTTTAAATTTATAAACATTGTCTCACAATTGTTTGTCTATTGTGTTCAAGCTCAATGCAGATTGATGTTGACTAGGTTCAAAATTTTGCCCCCAGTCCGTTTATTGTGGGTATATACAATTATCCAAACCATGGTGAGAATGTACACATGATACCTGATTAGATACAAGAGGCTTTAATATGGATATGTACAATGGTAGCAGATAGATGCAAGCAGAAAGATGTGCGACCTATAGCTGGAAGAGCTAGCTGACAAATAGTGCCTATTTCTAGGTTTTCACTATTTGTTTTTATTGCACTTTTTCTCATACTTGATTTTTTTTTTAAATTTTCTCTTTTTTGATTTTTTTGTATTTTTTAGATATAGAACCTTTTAAGATGCAAAATGTTGATAGGTTCCTTGAGTTGATCTCATCCTAGTGTGGACAACTGATAGGAACCTGACACATATACAACTGTGATGACAAAAGGACCCAGCTAGTTTGACTCAAACGTCCCTTTCTTTTCTCGATCTTGCTGGTTGCATGGATTCTCCTTCAGCATAAGATCACCAACTTAAAACATTCTAGGCTTTAATTTATGATTATAACTGTGTGACATCCTTTGTTGGTAAATTCTTAAGTGATTAATGACATTCTGTCAATGTTTTTGCAACAATTCCAACCCTTGCAGTCTAGACACTCATAGTTCTTCATCTGGAATGAGACCTTTTAGTGATACACACAAAGAAGGTAGTTCAACCCCAATTGGCAGTATTGCTTCAGATCCATAGATAAGGGAGCATGGTGTGGCACCTGTGGGTGTGCAAATACTAGTACGATATGCCCATAGAGTAGGATTCAACTGGACATATGTTAGAACATAATGTTATTAGGGATCACATTCTTATAAAATTTATATATAATGTTCTAATATAAGATTATAAAATCTTATATATTATATTGTTTATAAGCATATCCCATTTGAAATAATTATAATCTAATAACTATTAGATTATTAATTAATTATGAGTGGGGGCTATTGAAAAGGTGTGACTAGTGAAGCCACCCTTCCTCCTATATTTAGAGAGGTTCTCTCTCATTTGGGAGTGGTGAGAATTTGGAGCTTTATTGTGAGTTGTATCACTATGCATATGAGGTATTATTGGCCATGTGGAAGTATTGGAGGAGTGTCCCCATGTTTGACTCTATTTTATGATAGACTATATTTGTAACTGTTTTAATAAAATGATGCTTTATAAGGTTTTTTACCCGAAAGGGTTTTCCCCATGTATATCTCATGTAATGTGTACATTTATGCATGTATGATTCTCATTTCATTTATTTTATGATATTGTTTATAATGATTAGTATCCTAAGATCCTAATTTCTAACATGGTATCAAAGCAGGTTGGGCTAGGACTAATCATTTTTACAGGTTATACTAGAAGACATATAAAACTTGATGGAAATTTATTTATGCTAAATCAACACACATGCAAGGCCATTTGTGCTATGTATTTAGTGTGTCTTCTCTATTTATTTAAAATCAATTTATCAAGGTCAAGTAAGGAAATTCTAACTATTCCTTTTTATAAGTGTGATATTTTTAATAATATTTCATTTTTTTAGCATTGGATTGTGAGGGTCATATATTTGATTATTAAGTGAAGTATAACATATATATTTTTAATAACATCAATTTTCATAATATTATTAACTCAAAATTAGTCCATTATAAGAGAAGTACATAGTCACAAAACCCTTTTTAGTGCCAATTGTATAGAAAGTTGTGCTTTAGTTACTAGATCAAGTCCTTTAGAAAGTTGGATGTTGTTTTTCTTTAGAGAGATATGTGAGATTAGAAATTATAAAAAAAAATAGCTTGATATAAGGCTTAGAAACTTGAGGTGTTTAACCTTAAAATTGAATTCATGAAGTCTTTTATTAAATTTGATGTTTTTATAAAAGTCAAAAACTTGTTTTTCAACTTATCAAACGAAAATATAATTCATAGCTCTTGAACATGACATTTCAATCAAACACCATTCTACTTGTAATTTGATCATAATTGATAAAAGATAATGACATTTTCTTTTATGAAATAATATGAAAATAACATTACAACATTTTAATTTATCCATATATTTAAGTACTTGTTTTTCAACTTATCAAAGGAAAATAGAATTCATAGCTCTTGAACATGACATTTCAATCAAACACCATTCTACTTGTAATTTGATCATAATTGATAAAAGATAATGACATTTTCTTTTATGAAATAATATGAAAAATACATTACAACATTTAATCAACATTTTAATTTATCCATATATTTATGTTTGTTAAGTATAAACTTAATCAAACCATTATTTAAATAGGAGTTGTTAAATGAAATCTTCAAAGAAATTGAATCACTTATTGAAGCCTTCATTTATGTCGAATTTCTTATCTTCATGTAATTATTCATACAAGTTTGTGTCCTTATATTACTCAAGGAAATAGCACTTTTCCTTATAAAAGTCAAAAAGGGATTTCTTTGCAACCTTTACTAATTCATTTTTGTCATGTGGATATCTTCCCAACTGACATCTCCTTTATCACTCTACCTATATAAGGAAATCAAATTCATTTATTTTGTACCTATTCATCTGTCATCATAGTCCATGAGATATAATCTATTTGAGGAATTCTTTCAAACAGTTCGCTTACCTTCTGCATGACGTTGAAAATTATGGATTTAACATTTTGCACTAATGAAGCATTTCCATAAATATATTTTGTTCAAACCATGCGATTAGATCTCATTGAAGAATTATGTCAAACACTTCAATTGCCTTGCAAATTTAAACCTCTATTTTTATCAGTCGACTTCCACTAATTAATGCTTGCCTCTGTCGAAGTCTTCTGTCTGAGAAACACCTCAACCATGCTCTCTATGTCCTCCTTCACGCCAACATTTTCCTGAAGGCTATTATTGTTTATGGTGAATGATTATCTCTTACAGTTTTATGATAATCCTAGAAGCACCAAGTAACACACACATATACTGGGTAGGAAACTTCATTTATTTGTCAGTCTGCATGAGTATGGATTTGCACTTTTTTGATAGTACAATGTGTAGTGTTAAAAAAATTTATTGCATAGATATTATTATCCATGCACACTTATTTCAAATTTTGTGCTCATCCATGCTCTGTCGCTCAAGAATCTTATCGAGCCACCAGTAACTAATATAAAAAAGTTCTACATTTTGGGTGCTAATAACCTTTATTAAGCCTTTGTTCATCTTATTTCAAGACAAACACATTCCTTTCAGATCGGATGGTAACACTATCTATAAAAAAAAGCAGTTATGGAAAAATTGTTGCCTATGGAACTACAAACAAAGTCAAAATCATTCAATGATTTATGCCTCGACCATGTCGTAATCAAGAAAAAATTGTGTTAAGATGGTAGGGTATGTCTCATTTTGAATCCTTCCCCAATCGTATGCCTCTCTAACGTGATCATATTGTTATTTTAATATTTTGAATACATCACCACTGTTGAAGCAATATAAATGATTCCTAAGACTAGGGTGTTGGCGTTTGCATGAAGATTGAATTAATGATTTGTTATATTGTCATTGATCTCAATTAACCGGTAATGATTTTGTTGTAATGTTGTTTTGTAACCGATAGGAAGAGCTAGTGAAAGGAAACTGTAACTGGTAGGTTAGTTTGTGGAGTGAACTGGTATTGCTAAGTATTGGAGAGTTGAACCAGTAAACCCTACCTGTTGTTTTGACAAACCCTAACCGATTAAGTTTGCTGAATTGGTTATATTAATTTATGATCTGATGATGAGAAATAATGATTATGACATGTATGCATATTGTATGAAGAGAGTTTCAAAGTGATTTTGGCGTGTTGAGGTAACAGTTTTTTGTCTTGGGAATGAGCAAGTATACTGCATGTAATGCAAAACGTGTGATGAGTTACTAAGTTCAATGAAGACGTGATCAAGGAGTGACCAAGGCTTTCTTAAATGATGTGTAGAGATTGTTATGTAATCCAACGTTCATACTTGAACCGACTTGTTTGTAATCTCTATGAGAATTAGGTTTTTGTTGTGTTATCGACCTAGTTGATTTGTTTATAAGGTCGATGAGTTGTTTTAGTTTAGTGTGTTGGCAAAGTTGAATTGAGTGTGTCTTAACTAGGTTGGGTTAACTTAAACCACTAACTCAAGTAAACAAACACAACTTTAATTAACTCTGAAATATAATTCTCCAAAGGATTTATCATTGTCTCAATGATTTTAAATCACTAAATTAACTTAATTAAAATTCTCTAAAATATTTGGTGATGGTATTATTAATCTTCAATAATCATTAAATGCTTTTAGGAACTAATTAAATTAGTCCTAGCACTTAGGTTCATTAATGTCTATATTTATTTTAATCATATATTGAAAACGTGCTTAAATTACATTGACTAAGGGGTCATTTAATTTTCATAATGAATATTTTTCCCCATATAGTTTCATCTCACAAATCTACATCTAGGTAGCTAAAATTAATCCCTATAGTTAAATAGATTACAACAAAATTTAAATTTCCTAAAAGGTTTACTTCATGAGTATTCTAATTTTAAAACATCCTTTTTAATTATACTCATAAGTTTATTAAAACATATTAATTATATTCACCTATTTAATATTTCTATTCCATATTGACCTAACCGTTTGTAAATTAACTCTATGAATAAAAAATGTACATAAATATAAAACATAAAAATGCTATCACATATTTAAAACCCTAAAATTTATTAATATAAAATGAAACCCTTTCATATTATTTTATTTCCATTCTTCATTTCCCTAGCCCTAACTGGCTAGGGTTTTATCCCCTTTTTTTAATTTGAATTTTGCAAGGTCGAAGGGTTTTCTGGGCGACGGCCATGGCAGAGCACCGAAGGTGTCCACAAGATGGAGGTGGGGAAAAGCGACGGTTTAACCTTGGTGGTGTCGCACCACTGTGTGACCACACAGTGGCGGAGCCGTGAGTGCCGCTCACTGTGTGTTCACACAGTGGCGGTGTCGAAGCGCCACTCACTGTGTGTTCACATAGTGGCGTGCCAAGGGTGCCGCCTACTGTGTGACTGCACAGTGGCGGTGCCAAGGGCGCCGCCCACTGTGTGCTCACACAGTGGCGGTGCATTGGGCACCGCCCACTGTGTGAAAACATAGTGGGTTAGGGCTCGGCCCGCACCCTTTCTCTATGGTTTAGTTTTTTTTTTATATTTATTTATTTATTTTTAAAAATATAATTATATATTTTTTTATATATATATATATATAAATATATATATATATATATATAAATATATATATATATATCTCTATATATATATAGCATTTTTTTTTATACATGCAGGCATAAATACATTATTTTTCGTGATCATTTATAATAGTGCATTATATATAAATATATATAAAATGATATACATGTAATCTACATATCAATAAAATTATATATATTCATAGCATTTTTTTTAATACATGCAGGCATAAATACATTATTTTTCGTGATCATTTATAATAGTGCATTTTATATAAATATATATAAAATGATATACATGTAATCTGCATATCAATAAAATTCTATATTTATATAGATATATATATTTTATATGACAACAATTTAAAATAAATAAGTCCTAGTATTTTGATTTTAGATGAAAAAGAAATAGATGGATTAATAATTTCCTAATTCATTTACAGCAAGGGTATACTTTTCTAAGCAATAATTATACAAGTGTTTTCTAGATTTAATAGTTTTACCAACAACTAAATAATCTAGATTTTATTTAATAAAGACTATATTAGAATTGTGATTATCATTTTTGAAATAAATAAATTTACAGACTTTGCAAAAACCTTCAACAAATAAAAAGACAGATTTGGATTATCGTATGCTTAAAGTAACTGACTGCTTTTAGTTAATTTCACACAACAACTGTATCAAGTTAGATTTACATTGACTAGGTAACTATATATCTTAGTTACTAGTTTCTGAAATAAAGGAAAAGACCATTTCCAGAACTATAATGTACTAAAATGCATTTACAGAAAACATAATTTAAATGATTTATATGCAGACTATAACATGCGTGCAACTCTAATCTATTTATTTATTTATTTTATTTTATTTTATTCAGAATGTATAAGAATTAAATAACTTTCCTGCTTTGCAATTTGTTATAAAAACATCAGATATAATATTTTGAACTTTGGGAAAATTCTAAATTTAGGAATACTCATTTCTTTTCTGCAATGAATAGCATACTAAAAAAAAATACAACTTTTAAAAGAATCGCATTTCAAAATCAATCTTGTCACTATACAATGGGTCTCTCCATTCCAATAAATGAGGACTTTTTTTTTTTAAATAATAATTACATTTACACTTAATTTCCTGCAACAAATAACTCCTGCAACCTTCCACTTGTCCTACTCTTTTCTTCTGACAGTCCTGCATTTTAAATCAAAACTATAACCATGGAGTGCTCACCTCCCAGCCTAGGCTAACTGGTAGCCACCCTTGAGCTCGAAGAACCAAGCCCTAGACAGGAAAAAAACATGCAAACACCAAGGTCAGAATGCACACAAATACAAACACACTCCCATCCCGGCTACACTGCACCACACCTTGGTGATGACCTTTTTAAGGGTGGTAGTGGACCAATTACCCTAAGGAGAACTACAAGTATGAAAAAGAACATGTAGCCACCTCATGGCAAACCAAATACATTAAGTATAGCAACCCCTTAAATCCTTATGCCCCCCAAGGCATTCATGCCTTATTTCCCTCCTTATGACCCCCATTGCACAAACAAGCCATGCAGCAAGGGTCACACAAAATCCCTTGTGATCGCTCTCATAAATGAGAGTCTCTCACTCGAGGGCTATCACTACTACCACCCACAAGATCCTCCTCTCTCCCAAGAGTAAGAGGTCTTGATGACTCCCAAAAAAAAACACATACAATACATACACAAAATACCAAATGAAATTCCCAAAAAAACATGCAAAGAAGCAAATCTTTTACACCAACATTACTTTCAAAAAACATGCAAAAAAAAGAAAGCCATTTTAAGAAGAATGCAACCAACCTTAATCTGCCCAAAGGTAGGTTAGTTTTGTTGAGGATGAGCAGCCCAATTCCAGGGTTCTTCTCCTTCTACCCTTAGCCAAATTTCTCTATTCAAAATCTAGTCTATTCTTTTCAAAATTTCTCGTCTCCAAAAATGGAGAGTGGGTGATTACCCACAAATTTTCTAATTCTTGCTTAAGAAGCCCATTGTGAGAGTTCTCACAAGTTTATAAAAACTAAAGAGGAAGGTAAGATAGAATGGGAAAGGGAACTCTCATTCGAAAAGGAAAGTTTACAACTAGATTCAAATCTTCTAATTTCAATTTTCGCACAACTTAGAAAAGTCAATTTTTAGGGTGTCTGAAAGGTCACATGGGAGTAGAAACTTGCCTTAAATTACCCCTAACCCTTAGGTATACCTTATGGGCTTTAGGAAACCCTATTAAACTATCCCTAGGTGTCCATTTAACCCTTTTTAAACCCCTCTGAAGTTTATTTTCGGGTGAAACCTATGTTGACCATCCCAAAGATTCTTTACCCAAGGCCTTTATGACATCGCGCTACATTAATTGAAAAAGCTATAGTTAAGACACTTTCCCACCAAGAGACAATAAAAATTCAAATTTAAATCCACACATGTGTCAAGTGACACAAGAAAACACTTTTACAATTTAATACATGAAATCGTCTCTTGTGGATTTTACAAAAATCAATTAAATAACACTTAACACACATGCATCATTCACTGTTATGAATAAAATACAACACAAATGGGGTGTTGTCTGTCCAAATAAACAAACCCTGGCTTATGAACATACATAGGTCTAGGTTTGGTTCTTCGTAATATTTCCATGGTCACATGGATAACTTCCTACGCATCTCAATTTACACATTAGTAACTTTCAAATATCCACATATAATATAATTCACAGGAATAATAATACACACCATCACTTGCATATAATTTAGATCTGAACAATTTAAATACATCTTTTATCCAAGCAATTTCACATAAGCAATTCATCCTAATTCTCATAATGTTGATCCACTCTTAAACATACATCATAATTCTATTATCATAGTAAAATCCTACAAATTTAATAACGACATTTATCACCACAAATTTATCTTATTCTAAAATCATGTAGTGTTCTATCTCATAAAGCATATAAATAAATAATCAATATATAGCAATATTATCCAAATCCTGAAATCATATAAGTTCTAAATCCAAAATGCATCAAAATAAAGTATCTATAATAGTCTCAATATAAAAACTACTGAAATGTCAGACTGAGTCGAGGTGGGGCCTCACACCCTCCCCCTCTAGGCATGAACTTCCTCCTAGAGTTCATCAAAGAGGGGGGGGTACTCTGATCTCATACATGCTGCGTCCTCCCATGAAGCCGTAACCTCATCATAACAATCCCACTGGACCCTAACCTGGTCCAGCTTTTGACCTCGAAGGGCCAACATCCGTCGTGCCAAATTGCGAATGGGCTCCAAAGCTAGCTGCTCGTCTGACTCCACCTGCAAGGCATCCCAATCTAAAATATGAGACTCATCATAGATATATTTCCTCAAAATTGATACATGAAACACATTGTGGATGTGTGACAGGCTAGGTGGCAATGCTAAACCGTAGGCAACTGGGCCTATCCTCTCAAGAATCTCAAAAGGCCCTACAAAGCAAGGTGTGAGCTTAGAACCCTTTCCATAATGGATTGGACTCTTATGCGGTCGCACTCTCAAGAAGACTCTGTCTCCAACCAAGTAGCTACAATCTATCCTCTTTGCATCAGCATATTTCTTCTGTCTATCCTGAGCCTCTCTAAGACGCTGCCTAATCAAATCCACCTGCTGTTCCATATCCCGAACTATCTCAGGACTAATAGCAACTCTGTCCTCTATGTGATCCCAACTCAAAGGTGTCCTGCAAGGCTTGCCGTATAATGCCTGATAGGGTGGCATTCCCAAAGAAGTGTGATGCCCATTGTTATAGGCAAAATCCACTAAGGGAAGGTACTCTTCCCACCTGGTCTGATGATCCATGATGTACATGCAAAGCATATCCTCTAACACCTGATTAACCCTCTCTGTCTGATCATCTATTTCTGGGTGATAGGCTGTACTGAAATTGAGCTTAGTGCCCATAGCTTCCTGTAATGACTTCCAAAAGGAAGAAGTGAAAAGGGAGTCCCTGTCGGAAATAATCTTGCGAGGCACGCCATGAAGTCTAACAATGTCTCGCAAGAACTCCTGTGCTACTGCTAGTGCTCTGAATGTAGTCCAGACTGGTGAAAAGTGGGCCACTTTGGTCAACTTGTCAACTGTCACCAAGATAGCATCATGGCGACGAGAAGACATCAGAAGGCCAATGATGAAATCCATGGATATAGTATCCCACTTCCACTCTGGTATAGCATGAGACTGGAGCAACCCACCTGGATGGCGGTGCTCCGCCTTTACTCTCTGACACTCGAGGCATCGAGCTACTATCTCAGCAATGAGCTGCCGCATTCTTGGCCAATGATATAACTACCTCAAGTCAGCATGCAACTTTTTAACTCTGGGATGCGTTGCATAAGGAGCTCTATGAGCCTCCATGACAATGAACTCTCGCAATCCCCCAGAGCAAGGTACATAAATGTGCCCTCTGTGGCGTAATAGTCCATCGGACTCCAAAGAATAATCCACATATTTCCCCTCTAGAGTAACCTGAGATCATATTACCTGACCAACCTCTGCATACCATCCATCCTCTGGTGAGTGCTGTAGTATATGGTCTCTCAAATCCGTGCCCATAGATATGGTGTAAACCTCATGACATCTCCTACTCAAAGCATCTGCAACTACGTTTTCCTTTCCTTTGATGTAGTGAACGTCAAAATCATATTCGCACAAGAACTCCATCCATCTTCTCTGACGTGCATTAAGGTTCGACTGAGTGAAAATGTACTGAAGACTCTGATGATCTGAATGCAACTCGAAGTGATGACCTAAAAGGAAGTGTCTCCACCTCACAAGTGCATGCACTACTGCTGCGAGCTCAAGGTCATGAGTAGGATAATTAAGTTCATGAGTCTTAAGTTTCCTAGACTCAAAAGCTATAGCCCTACCATCCTGCATAAGAACTGCTCCTAAACCCTCTAGTGAAGCATCTGTACAAACCATGAAGTCATCTGTGGGATTTGGTACAACAAGGATAGGAGTGCTAGTAAGTGCCTTCTTGAGTTCCTAAAAGGCCTTCTCGCACTTCTCTGTCCACTCAAATTTCTTCCCTTTACACTGAAGAGAAGTAATAGGATGTGCGACTCTGGAGAATCCCTCGATGAAACGTCGGTAATATCCTGCTAAGCCCATGAAACTCCTGACCTCTGTCACACTGGTTGGCACTGGCCAATCCATAATAGCCCTAAGCTTTGATGGGTCAACTGAGATCCCATCACCGGAAATAACGTGCCCAAGGTACTTGACCTCTGATCAAAAGAAAGCACACTTTGACAAACTGCCAAACAACTGGTTATCACGTAAACACTGCAATACCTATTTCAGGTGCTCCTCATGCTCCTTCTCATTCTAAGAATATATTAGTATATCATCGAGGAACACAATTACAAAACGGTCCAAAAATGTACAGAATACCCCATTCATGAGGCTCATAAAAATAGCTGGGGCATTCGTAAGACCGAATGGAACTACGGTGAACTCATAGTTACCATATCTAGTGCGAAATGCAGTCTTGTGGATATCACTCTCCACTATTCTCAGCTGATGGTATCCCGACTTTAGATCAATTTTGGAAAAGACTTTGGCACCCTGAAGTTGGTTGAATAAATCATCAATTCTGGGCCAAGGATATCGGTTCTTGATGGTTACTTTATTTAACTGCCAATAATCCATACATAATCGGAGAGATCCATCCTTCTTCTTAACGAAGATGACTGGTGCACCCCAAGGGGATATGCTAGGATGAATATGACCCTTCTCAAGGAGTTCCTCAAGCTGTATTTTGAGTTCGTTAAGCTCATTTGTGGTCATCCTATAAGGTTCTCTAGAAACTGGCTCGGCTCTTGGTACGAGGTCTATATGAAAGTCAATCTCTCTACGTGGTGACATTCCTGATAACTCTGAAGGAAACACATCTGAATATCCCTTAAGGATAGGATGGTCATCAAGCGATGTTTCATTTCCTTCCTCTTCTCCTCTGTCACTAATAGTGATAGCAAAAAGCTGACATCCCTTTCGCATGCTCCGCTTAAGCTGCATTACGGAGATCATACAAAGAGACATGGGTCTTTGAATCCTAGTGATAATTATGGGCAAACCATGATCATCCTCACACTCGATCTTTTTCAGGCGGCAATCCATCTTGGCTCTGTGGGCATAAAGCCAATCCATGCCAAGTACGATACCGTAAGATCCAAGTGGTGTTACTCTAAGGTCTACTAAAGTGGTGGTCTTGCCAATCTGTAGCTGACATGCCCTAACCTCTGATTCCACTGACACTCTAGCCCCTGAAGCTAATTCCACTTCCCAACTGACACCCTGTCTAGTTGCCACTAGCCCGCAACACTCCACAACCAATGGAGATATAAAGGAGTTAGTAGCTCTTGAATCAAACAAAATAGATACATTGCTACCTTTGATCATACCTACAGACTCAAAGACCATGGCCTGATGCTCAGCCTGGCGGTTGTCAGCCGCTGTGAATACTCTATGGGACCTGCCCATATCACCAACTGTTGGCTCTAAAGCGGCCATCCGTTGATTCCCTACCATCTAACCCTGAGGGAAATCCCTCGCCATATGCCCCATGGCTCCACATGTAAAGCAAGCACCCCGTGTTTGAAAATGGGTGCCCTGAGGCCTAGAGAAATCCTGTCCTCCTATCCTATTGGATCCATTGTACCCACCCCTAGAGGACTGCTGAGTCCTCGCTGGAGGTGTGTACTACACCTATGCTCTTTGATCACGTCTCTATCCCTGGGTCTACCATTGCTTGAGCTTGGTGCCCTACTGATACTGTGGAGGCTTCTACCTCTGGTTCTATGGTGTCTGTTGTGGAGGAGGAGGTTTGGAGAACCCCTGTAAGTTTCAGTTGTTTCCCTTCCAATGTGGTTTTTGGAATCCATAAGTCTGAGGTGTGGGATTTTGATTCTAAAACCGATCCCTATTGTCTCATGGTCTAACTTGAATTTCCTCAGCTATCAGTGCCTTCTCCATGGCAACCCGAAGGCTCTCTGGAGCGGACATCCTAACTGGCCCGGCTATATCGACATTTAACCCTTTGATGAAGCAGTTTATGAGAAGTTTCTTGTCCTTTAGATAATCTACATAAGGCAACAACTCAAAGAATTTGCTCTCATATTGGGTTACTGATAAGCCCTTTTGTTGGAGGTCGTGAAATTCGTCTATACGACGCTATCTGAAATGTTCTGATAGGTACCTCTCCCGGAACCTTTCTGTGAATATCTACCAAGTGAGAGTATCAGGAACTAACCCGCATTTGTACTCTTCCTGTCACCACCAAGTGGAGGCCGACCCTCTCAACAGATGGACTACGACACGTGCTTTTAGGTTGCTCTCATAAGATCGCAACGCAAAGCACCTCTCAAGACTCAAAGGCCATGCCTCAGCCTCTACCCCGTCGATAGAGCCTCCAAAAGACGGTGGCTGGAGGTGCATGACCTCCTTGATAAGATCCCCTAGATCCCGATGAGCTCTCTCAAAATAAACTGGTTCCACCATTGGAGGTGGTCCTGGTATGTGCACAGACTCTGGCTCATTTCCACCCTGACTCTCTACAAGAATAGGAGTTGGGCTTCTGCTTCATTCTCTATCAACTGATCTATAACTCCCAGAGTCTTGATTTCTAACCTGAGGGTTCTCTGCTGGAATCCTTTCCTGAACTATGCCAATAAGATTCTGTATTGCTTCTAAGAGGTTTCGGTTAGGTTCATTTGGCTGTTCGGGAGGTGCTCCTGGGTTCTCTTCTGGAATCGATTCCTCCCTCTCTACCTCTTCGCGTGCTATGTGCACACGCCTAGGACCCCTTCCATGCTTGCGAGCTTGTCGCGTTGTCGGAGGCATCCTAAGAGGAAAATAAAGTAAAATAAATAACTAATTTCTTTTAGAATAATATTAATTCAATTAAATTTACATGTCTTATAAAATCAATTTAACAAAAATAATTTAAATAATCTAAGGCGAAACGTAAGTGGAGTAAGGTTCCTAGTGTGGAAACCTTGCTCTGATACCAAAATGTCATGCCCAAAATTTAGGGCAAGATCGGGATAAATTTTTTTTAAATCATAACTTAAACATTAAATTTACGAATATGAAAAAAAAAAACACTAACATGTTTTGTCTTAACTAGGTTGGGTTAACTTAAACCACTAACTCAAGTAAACAAACACAACTTTAATTAACTCTGAAATATAATTCTCCAAAGGATTTATTATTGTCTCAACGATTTTAAATCACTAAATTAACTTAATTAAAATTCTCTAAAATATTTGGCGATGGTATTATTAATCTTCAATAATCATTAAATGCTTTTAGGAACTAATTAAATTAGTCCTAGCATTTAGGTTCATTATTGTCTATATTTATTTTAATCATATATTGAAAACGTGCTTAAATTACATCGACTAAGGGGTCATTTAATTTTCATAATGAATATTTTTCCCCATATAGTTTCATCTCACAAATCTACATCTAGGTGGCTAAAATTAATCCCTATAGTTAAATAGATTACAACAAAATTTAAATTTCCTAAAAGGTTTACTTCATGAGTATTCTAATTTTAAAACATCCTTTTTAATTATACTCATAAGTTTATTAAAACATATTAATTATATTCACCTATTTAATATTTCTATTCCATATTGACCTAACCGTTCGTAAATTAACTCTATGAATAAAAAATGTACATATATATATATATATAATTTTACATAAATATAAAACATAAAAATGCTATCACATATTGAAAACCCTAAAATTTATTAATATAAAATGAAACCCTTTCATATTATTTTATTTCCATTCTTCATTTCCCTAGCCCTAACCGGCTAGGGTTTTATCCCCTTTTTTTTTATTTGAATTTTGCAGGGCCGAAGGGTTTTTTGGGCGACGGCCATGGCAGAGCACGTGAAGGTGTCCACAAGATGGAGGTGGGGAAAAGTGGCGGTTTAACCCTAGCGGCGTTGCACCACTGTGTGACCACACAGTGGCGGAGCCGCAGGTACCGCTCACTATGTGTTCACATAGTGGCGGTGTCGAGGCGCCGCTCACTATGTGTTCACACAGTGGCGTGCCAAGGGTGCTGCCCACTGTGTGACCGCATAGTGGCGGTGCCAAGGGCACTGCCCACTGTGTGCTCACACAGTGGTGGTGCCTTGGGCGTCGTCCACTCTATGCTCACACAGTGGCGGTGCCTTGGGCGTCACCCACTATGTGAAAACACAGTGGGTTAGGGCCCGACCCGCACCCTTTCCCTATGGTTTAGTTTTTTTTTTTTATATTTATTTATTTATTTTTAAAATATAATTATATATTTATATATATATATATATATATATATATATATATATATATATATATATATATATTCATAGCATTTTTTTTAATACATTCAGACATAAATACATTATTTTTCGTGATCATTTATAATAGTGCATTTTATATAAATATATATATTTTATATGACAGCAATTTAAAATAAATAGGTCCTAGTATTTTGATTTTAGATGAAAAAGAAATAGATGGATTAATAATTTCCTAATTCATTTACAGCAAGGGTATACTTTTCTAAGCAATAATTATACAGGTGTTTTCTAGATTTAATAGTCTTACCAGCAACTAAATAATCCAGATTTTATTTAATAAAGACTATATTAGAATTGTGATTATCATTTTTGAAATAAATAAATTTACAGACTTTGCAAAAACCTACAACAAATAAAAAGATAGATTTGGATTATCGTATGCTTAAAGTAACTGACTGCTTTTAGTTAATCTCACACAACAACTGTATCAAGTTAGATTTACATTGACTAGGTAACTATATATCTTAGTTACTAATTTCTGAAATAAAGGAAAAGACCATTTCCAGAACTATAATGTACCAAAATGCATTTACAAAAAACAAAATTTAAATGATTTATATGCAGACTATAACATGCGTGCAACTCTAATCTATTTATTTATTTATTTATTTTAATTTTATTCAGAATGCATAAGAATTAAATAACTTTCTTGCTTTGCAATTTGTTATAAACACATCAGATATAATATTTTGAATTTTGGGAAAATTCTAAATTTAGGAATACTCATTTCTTTTCTACAATGAATAACATACTAAAAAAAAAATACAACTTTTAAAAGAATCGTATTTCAAAATCAATCTTGTCACTATACAATGGGTCTCTCCATTTCAATAAATGAGGACTTTTAAAAAAATAAAATAATTACATTTACACTTAATTTCCTCCAACAAATAACTCCTGCAACCTTCCACTTGTCCTACTCTTTTCTTCCGACAGTCTTGCATTTTAAATTAAAACTATGACGATGGAGTGCTCACCTCCCAGCCTAGGCTAACTGGTAGCCACCCCCGAGCTTGGAGAACCAAGCCCTAGATGGGAAACAAACATGCAAACACCAAGGACAGAATGCACACAAATACAAACACACTCCCATCCTAGCTACATTGCACCACACCTTGGTGATGACCTTTTTATGGGTGGTAGTGGACCAATTACCCTAAGGAGAACTGCAAGTATAAAAAAGAACATGTAGCCATCTCATGGAAAACCAAATACATCAAGTATAGCAACCCCTTAAATCCTTATGCCCCCCAAAGCATTCATGCCTTATTTCCCTCCTTATGACCCCCATTGCACAAACAAGCCATGCAGCAAGGGTCACACAAAATCCCTTGTGATCGCTCTCATAAATGAGAGTCTCTCACTCGAGGGCTGTCACTGCTACCACCCACAAGATCCTCCTCTCTCCCAAGAGTAAGAGGTCTTGATGACTCCCAAAAAAAAACACATACAATACATACACAAAATACCAAATGAAATTCCCAAAAAAACATGCAAAGAAGCAAATCTTTTACACCAACATTACTTTCAAAAAACATGCAAAAAAAAGAAAGCCATTTTAAGAAGAATGCAACCAACCTTAATCTGCCCAAAGGTAGGTTAGTTTTGTTGAGGATGAGCAACCCAATTCTACGGTTCTTCTCCTTCTACCCTTAGCCAAAATTCTCTATTCAAAAGCTAGTCTATTCTTTTCGAATTTCTCTTGTCTCCAAAAATGGAGAGTGGGTGATTACCCACAAATTTTCTAATTCTTGCTTAAGAAGCCCATTGTGAGAGTTCTCACAAGTTTATAAAAACTAAAGAGGAAGGTAAGATAGAATGGGAAAGGGAACTCTCATTCGAAAATGAAAGTTTACAACTAGATTCAAATCTTCTAATTTCAATTTTCGCACAACTTAGAAAAGTCAATTTTTAGGGTGTCTGAAAGGTCACATGGGAGTAGAAACTTGCCTTAAATTACCCCTAACCCTTAGGTATACCTTATGGGCTTTAGGAAACCCTATTAAACTACCCTTAGGTGTCCATTCAACCCTTTTTAAACCCCTATGAAGTTTATTTTTGGGTCAAACCTATGTTGACCATCCCAAAGATTCTTTACCCAAGGCCTTTATGACATTGCGTTACATTAATTGAAAAAGCTATAGTTAAAACACTTTCCCACCAAGAGACAAAATAAAAATTCAAATTTAAATCCACACGTGTCAAGTGACACAAGAAAACACTTTTACAATTTAATACATGAAATCGTCTCTTGTGGATTTTACACAAATCAATTAAATAACACTTAACACACATGCATCATTCATTGTTACGAATAAAATACAACACAAACAGGGTGTTGTCTCTCCAAATAGACAAACCCTGGCTTACGAACATACATAGGTCTAGGTTTGGTTCTCCGTAATATTTCCATGGTCACATGGATAACTTCCTGTGCATCTGAATTTACACATTAGTAACTTTCAAATATCCACATATAATATAATTCATAGGAATAATAATACACATCATCACTTGCATACAATTTCATCTGAACAATTTAAACACATCTTTTATCCAAGCAATTTCACATAAGCAATTCATCCTAATTCTCATAATGTTGATCCACACTTAAACATACATCATAATTCTATTATCATAGTAAAATCCTACAAATTTAATAACAACATTTATCACCGCAAATTTATCATATTCTAAAATCATGTAGTGTTCTATCTCATAAAGCATATAAATAAATCATCAATATATAGCAATGTTATCCAAATACTGAAATCATATAAGTTCTAAATCCAAAATGCATCAAAATAAAGTATCCGTAATAGTCTCAATATAAAAACCACTGAAATGTCTGACTGAGTCGAGGTGGGGCCTCACAAAAAAGATCTGAACAAGTAAGTGAAGTGATATTCAAACAGATCAACAAACTCCTATTGTTTTCTAACAATTACAACAGTTAAATCCCCTAACCGGGTAAGCTCTAACAAGCTTGGTGTTATTCAAATCCTCTAACAAGGTGATCCATTAGCTTGGATTCTAAATCCTTTACAAAGGTTACTCCTCACAGGGTATTGCTTCTAACAAGTCATTATAGTCAATCCCTTAACTGGGTGGTCCCTAACAGGATTAGTTCTTAACATGACTTTTTGTAAAAGCTTTAAAAGGCTTGGCTCCTAATAGGGCGAACTTCAGAAGAGTTCAGATAGTTATCTTGCGAGTCTCATCTCACAGTGGTTTTTCCCATTTGGGTTTCCATGCCAAAAATATTGTGTCAAGTGGTGAATTTTTTTTGTGGTTATGTTTTTAGGGTTGATTTTCTTAACTACTTAATCCACTTTGATAAGTCATAATAACCGACAACAATATGAAGTTTTACTTATATCAGCAAAAGTATTTGGATGTTTGTAAGTTACAAGTTGATTATTGTTATTTGTTGTAATAGTCAACTGGTTTATCTTGACAGTTTTAATCTTGATAGATATATTGCATTGATAGTTCTAAGTTTACTTTGAGAGATTTATTTTGAGATTGGTGAAGTTTTATCAGTTTTTCTATCTATTGATTCACCCCCTCTCTCGATAGTTGACCGGATCCTTATTCTTTCATCATACCATCAATTGGTATCAGAGCATCTGAGGCCATCTAAGGTCTAATCCTAACAACTTGAGGAAAAAATCTTGTAGATCATGAAGAAGAAGGAAGGTCCGAAGTTTAATAGAGAGAACTATAGGATGTGGAGTGACATAATGATAATTTATATCAAGAGTCTTGGAAATCAATACTGGGAACATGTTAGTACTCAATATGTTGCACCTACTAGGATTATAACTGATGATAAGAAGATAGAGCAACAAGAAAACAATCAAGCACTGGAGGCTATTATCAGTTCTTAATGTGATGCTGAATATGTTGATGATCATGGTCTGGAGACTACACATGAGGTATAGAATAAACTTGAAGAGATTTATAGCGGTGATGAACATGTGAATATTTCCAAGGAAGAGAGTCTAAGAGGGAAGTTTGATGACATGCAGATGGCTAGAGGTGACAATATCCAATAGTATGGTCCGAGGATAAAAGAGATAGTTGGTGAAATTAAGAGTGCTGTTGGTAAAATGGATGATGCCACAGTGGTTAGTAAGGTATTGAGAACCCTGCTACCGGTCTACGCTATCCAAGTTGCAGCCATTCAGGAGTTGAAATCTATTGACAAAACCAAGGTAACCCTTGACTCCATCATTGGTAAGATTACTGCTTTTGAATTAAATGGTTATGATGGACGTATTCAGAAATCTGAATCAACATTTAGAGCTTATGTTTCTAACCCATCTATAAGAAAAAGTAGAGATGTCAGACATAGTTATGAATCTAGATCCAGCAGCGAAGTTGATGATGAAGACAATTTAGTTGAGCTTGAAGCATTGTTGGCCAAGCAGTTTCCCAAAGGTATCAGCAAATATAGAGGTAAATTACCTTTGAAATGTTTTGTATGCAACAAGATTGGACACATAGTTGCTAATTGTACTAATAGTGATAATGAGCACAAGCAAGACAAGTTCAGGAAGCACATGGGAAAAGGAAAGAGAGATTGTCTTATTGTAGTTGATGGTGGTATCACTGATGAGGAATCTGATGGTGATGCTAATGAAGACATTGTGTTAGTAGCCATTAAAGAAGAAAGACCTGATTAGAAAGCTCTAGTTTCATGAATGGATAATTCTGATGATTGGATCATTGATAGTGGTTGTTCACATCACATGATCAGTGACCGGAGTAAATTTATTTCTTTGAAGGAATTTGATGGCAGAGTTGTAAGATTTGGTAATGACTCACCCTGCATGGTTAAAGGTAAGGGAACTATTTCTCTTAATGGAAAGAGCAGTGTAGATGACGTCTATTGGGTTGAAGGTCTAAAGCAAATCTATTGAGTGTTGCCTAACTCAATGACAAAGGATATCCATTGGAGTTTAAAAATGACATGTGCAAAAGCTATGGGAGCAAAGGTGAATTGACTGCAATCGACAAGCAAACTAAAGGTAACTTGTTTCACTTGAATCCTAAAGTCAGCAATTGTTTAATTGCTAAAGTATATTAAAGTTGGCTTTGGCATAAGAGATTTTGTCATTTGAATTTTGATAACATTGTTAAAGTGAGTAAGTCAAAGACAGTGAGAGGTTTGCCTCAATTGGAAAAACTGGTTAATTCTCTATGTAAGGAATGTCATTTGGGAAAGATGACATCCTCAACTTTCAATAGCAAGTCTTTTTTAGTAGAGCATTTGTTAGATTTGGTTCATACAAACCTATGTGGACCAATAACGACTAAAAGTATTCAAGGTGATAGATATTTCATGATCTTCACTGATGATTGCTCAAGGATGATGTGGGTCACATTCTTGAAGGATAAAAAGAGGCATTTGGTAAGTTCAAGGCATTTAGGGCCTTAGTTGAAAAGGAGAGTGGAAAGAAGATAAAGTGTCTGAGGACAGATCAAGGCGGAGAATTCACTTTTGAGGAATTCACTAGATATTGTGAAGAGAATAGTATCAAATGCAAACTTTCTGTATTGAGGACACCACAATAGAATGGTATTGCAGAGAGAAACAACTGGTCAGTTGTTGAAGTTGCTAGGATGATGTTGATACAAGGAGGTGTAGAAAAAACCTTTTGGAGAGAAGCTGTTAGCACAACTGTCTATACAATGAACACTATTTTGGTAAAAAGAGGTAAGGACAAGACTCCTTATGAATACTGGTATGGTAGATCACCTAATGTTGGTTATTTCACAATATTTGGTAGCAAACATTTTATTAAGAGAGGTGACTATATTAGCAAATTTGAGGCTAAAAGTGATGAAGGTATATTTCTTGGTTATTCCACCAAGAGTAAGGCCTACAAGTGTTTTAACAACCAGACACAAAGAATCATAGAGAGTGTTGATGTTTGAGTGGATGAGTATCCTGAAGTCTTAGGGGAAACCAATATAGAGAAAAAGGATGAAGACCCTTGCATTTTGTTTTTGGAACCAAAACCTGTGAAACTTGAAACCAATAAAGAGATTATTGATGTACTAGTTCAACCGAAACAGGTGGATTTAGAAGAAGATGATGATAATGAAGATGAACCCAAAGATAATGATCATGTTATTCTGAGGTATGTGAGAATCAATCACAATCCTGAACAAATTATTGGAGATAAGATGCTGGAGTGCTAACCAGAAGAAGAATCAGAGATAATTTTTGCATGATCTCCACTATTGAGCCTAGAACTGCTAAGGAAGCATTTGGTGATGATCATTGGGTTAAAGCTATGGAGGAGGAGCTTGAAAAATTTGAGAAGATCAACACACGGACTCTAGTAGCCCAACCGATAAATAAAATGTGATAGGCACTAAGTGGGTTTTTAGGAACAAATTGAATGAAGATGGCATTGTAGTTCGAAACAAAGATAGATTGGTTTGAAAAGGTTATGCACAAGAAGAAGGAGAAGATTATGGTGAGACTTTTGCACCAGTGGCCAGACTGGAAGGTGTCAGAACTTTACTAGCTTTTGTAGCTCATAAAGGATTCAAAGTATATTAGATGGATGTGAGATCTACATTTTTGAATGGAATACTAGAAGAAGAAGTATACATTGAGCAACCAGATGGTTATGCTTTTACTGACAAGAAGGACATGGTATGTAAGTTGAACAAGGCACTATATGGATTAAACCAAGCATAGAGAGCATGGTATGAAAGGATTTATTCACACCTAATGAAGATAGGATTTTAGAGAACTAGTGAAGACAACAACATATATCTCAAATCTGAAGGAGTTAAAATACTGGTTAGTGAAGTGTTTGTAGATGATATCATATTTGGAGGAAATGATGACATGAGAAATGACTTTGCAAATTAAATGAAAAGTGAGTTTGAAATGTCTCTAGTGGGAGAGATAAAATTTTTCATAGGTTTGCAAATACAACAAATGAAGAGTGGCATTTTCATCACATAGTCTAAGTATGTGAAGGAGGTATTAAAGACATTTGGTATGAGTGACTATAAACCAGTTGGGACACCAATGGTTACAAGTTGTAAGTTATCTAAGGAAGATGAGGCCACATCTATTGATGAGAAAGAGTACAGGTCAATGATTGGAAAATTGCACTATGTTATTCACAGAAGACCAGGTATAGCTCATGCAGTTGGTCTAGTTGCAAGATTTCAGAAGAATCCGAAGGAAACACATTTGATAGAAACCAAGAGGATTTTCAGATATTTGGAAGGTACTATTGACTATGGATTATGGTATCCATACGAAGGAAAATTTGATTTGAAGGTGTACACAGATGCAGATTGGGTAGGTAATGTTGATGACCAGAAAAGCACAACCGGTGGAGAATTCTTTCTGGGAGGAAGACTTGTTTCATGGATTAGCAAGAAGAAGAGTTGTATTTCACAGTCTACTGCTGAAGCTGAGTATGTTGCAACTTATATGAATTGCACCCAGGCTATCTAGATGAGGCACATTTTGGAAGGTTTTAAGATGAAGTTTATAGAACCTGTAAAGATCTTATGTGACAATACCAATACCATAAATATTTCAAAGAACCCTGTCTTGCATGCACGAACCAAGCGCATTGAATTGAAGTATCATTTCTTGAGGGAAAAAGTGCAGAGTAAAGATGTGATCTTAGAGCATGTTTCTACTAAGGAGAAGCTTGTAAATATATTTACTAAACCTTTGCCTAAGACTACTTTTGAGTATCTTAGAAGTCAGCTAGGGGTTGTACCCCTTCAAGAGGTAAATTGAGCATGATGTAGATTACATCAGTCCCAGAGCTACTTGCAGAATTTTATAGCAGGATTGGTGTAGAAGTGAAGTTATTCCACAAGGGGAGAATCAAGTTGCATGTTGTTGATGCTGCACAGTGAAGTTTTACATTGCATGTTTTACTTTCACTTTGACATTGTTGTCAAAGGGGGAGACGAACTATGTGATTATTGTGAGTAAAATTGTATGATTGACAAAGGCAAGATGTATAGCCAACTAGTAACTGAAGACAAGCTGAAGACAAGGAGAGTACATGGTAAAGTGTAAACCATGATTCCTATTCACAATCACAACAATCAATGGTATTGATATTTGTATTGCCATCAATGCCAAAGGGGGAGATTGTTGGCATTTGCATGAAGATTGCATTAATGATTTGTTATATCACTAGTACATTTGGAGCTGATTTTCGACGGCCGTTTGTCGGATTTTTGATGAATTTTTGTCGGAGTGTTGACAAAATCCACCATCAAAAACTCAGCGTCAGATTGGTTGACGATGCCATGCCCATCAGAAATTCCACAATCCAATGGACTCTGCCGACGGTCAAAGAAGTCATCGATCGAAAGCTTGGTATTCGTCGTAATTTCGACGATGACCATTTTTATATAAAAAAGTAATAATTATCATCGATATAAAAAAACATAATACTTGAGAAAAGCCCTTTTGGTTTCTAATTTGGCGTTACTGTACTATTCACTTACGCGATGGGTCCATTTATCATAAAAGTGTTCTCCCCTTGTCATTTACCTAGGCGGTCCCTTTAAATATTTTATTCTTGTTCGCTTTTAATCTACCTTTTTTATTGTCCGTCGGGCCTTATAAGTATCATGTGATTTTCTGTTGATCTGACGGCCCGCGTTGATTCGTGACCAAAAAGTGCTCGAAACTTAGTTTCCGTGAAGTAGCGAAAGGCGAAGGTGGACCCGACATATAGGTTTGGACCAAAGCTAAACACCGATCAAGTTTCATCTGATCGGACAGACAGCGTGGTTTCGTGAGATCAAGCTGAACGTATTTTAACCTTCGCAAAGTGGTGAAAGGGTTTGGTGGGTCCCAGAGATAAGCGGTCTTCTTTGGTTAAAGAATGATCGGGTTGGAAAAAGATCAATGGCTTCTTGTTGTTTCATGGCCGGGAGATGCACGAGCTATATCTTCAATGAAATAGCGAAAAGATGGAGGGTCCCACTAAGAGTGGTAGTAAATGTGGTAACCCCAGTTAGTGATGACATGGCGGTGACAAGGCACTGAGTTGGTGGTATGCAGTGGGTCTGAGCAAGGTTGTCATAAAAAGAGTAAACAATGAGCAAGTTCTTGAGATCTAACGGCTCGCGTGAATTCGCGAAGATAAGATGCTAGCAAGTTAGTCATTGCGAAGTAGCGAAAAGGCCGATGGGTCCAAGGGACAGGAATGGCATAAAGTTAAAAGCAGATCAGGTCTGTTTTGATCTAACGGTTCTCGTGGTTTCGTGGCTGCAAGACAAACAAAGAATAATGTTTGTGAAGTTGTGAAAGATAGGTGGAAATCACACGGAGGAGTGACGTGGCATAACAGCTGTCGCTTTTTGTAGAGCTTGGAAAAAGATCAATGGCTTCTCGTTGTTTCGTGGCCGGGAGATGCACGAGCTATACCTTCAGTGAAATAGCGAAAAGGTGGAGGGTCCCGCTAAGAGTGGTAGTAAATGTGGTAACCCTAGTTGGTGATGACATTGCGGTGACAAGGCACTGAGTTGGTGGTATGCAATGGGTCCGGGCAAGGTTGTCATAAAAAGAGTAAACAACGAGGAAGTTCTTGAGATCTAACGGCTTGCGTGAATTTGTGAAGATAAGATGCTAGCAAGTTAGTCATTGTGAAGTAGTGAAAAGGCCGATGGGCCCAAGGGATAGGCATGGTATGAAGTTAAAAGAAGATCAGGTCTATTTTGATTTAACGGTTCTCATGGTTTCGTGGCTGCAAGCCAAACGAAGAATAATGTTTGCGAAGTCGCGAAAGACAGGTGGAAATCACACGGAGGAGTGACGTGACATGTGGTTTAAAAAAGTGGTTGAGGGCTCGCCTAGGTGTAACCAGCAGTTATGTGGGAATAGTAAAAGGGAACACGTGGTGGATTAAGGGTGGAACCAAAAGGAGTTTCCAGGGCTAATGGTTGACTACCATGTGGCATTTATTAACCGGATAACAAGTGGGGTAAGTAATTCCCGGATAAAGGGCCCACTTAAAAGGCATTCATCTCAAGATTGATCCAACGCTTCTTGTTGTTTCGTGACCCGAAGATGCCCGCAGCTTAACCTCAGTGAAATGGTGAAAACCGTTAGCCGTCAAGATGAGGCGCGGTTAGTTAAAAGGATTAACGGTCCTGATTGGAGTTAAAGGCCAGGTGATTTGAGTTTGATCTAATGCTTGGTGCAGCCTCGCGAAGGAAAAGTGCACGATTGTTAAACTCCGCGAAGTGGCAAAAAGGAGGTAGGGCACGACACTTAAGCAAAGAGATTAAATGGAGGTAAAGGCAATGTAAGTTCTCGAGATCCAATGGCCAGCATTGTTTCGCGAAAGAAAAGAGCATGGGTTTTATGTTCTACGAAGTAGCGAAAGAGTGAAATAGAGGAAAGACTTAGAGAAATATTGACCCATTGGAGCCAGTTTTGAATTTGATTTGGCAAATTTAATTCTGGAAAGAAAGCCAAAGCATGCGGAGTTAATTTCTAAAAACTTAAATGCCAACTTGCCCTTTTCAGTTCGCATCAACTTGATTGCTAAGTATTGTTTCATCAAAGTTTGTTGCAGAGCGATTTTCTTCAGGTGAATAATCAGGTTTCTTGTGCTTTTCTTGATAACTCTTGGTTTGTTCTCAAATACTGCTGTGTGAATTACTTCATTAGAGGTCTGTGCTAGCTTCTAGTGGTATAATTGTTTGACCAGAATGGCACCCACAAGAGAATTTACAGGGAAAGTGAATTACCAGGATTGAAATATCTGTGATGATTTTTTAGAGCAATTAACCATGTCCACCAATGTTGGGGCTAAGGCCAAAGAGCTAATACCTAAGAACCCTTGTCTAAAAATTGGAGATGGCCTTTATGATAAGGGTAATTGGTTGAGGGACCCTAAAATAGGATTGTCAGGCTTAGGACTCTTTAAAGTCAGTTTTGGGCAGAGGAATTCCCCAGCTCCTTTGAATGGCATATGGGAGCAGGATGTAGGAAAGCTTGTGGTCCTAGGTGTTTTTATGGATGTAGATTTGTTAGCCTTGATTGCACAGAATTATGACTCTGTGGCAAGATGCATTAGGAACATAAAGGGATGAGTCTTGATTGAGATAAATGAAGATGAATTCAGGAAAGTGTTTAAACTCAGTGAGTCCTCCAATTTGTTAGAACCTATTGACTTTGAGTCGTTAGCCCAGGTTTACAACACACAAAGGGATCATCTTAGAAGTGGCCCATTAAAAGAATTCTTTGTAAAGATAGGGGGGTTAACAGGTGTAGGCCCCAGCACAATGGAACCATTCTCTCTCAACCTATTCACTTTGAGAGCTAAGTGTATGTATTGGGCATTATGCCAGATTTTTGGAGAGGATGCTGAAAAGAATATGCCAACCCATTATATGTTAATGATTGCACAAATTCTAAACCCCTCCCTAGAAATAACATTTGATTAAGCCTCATACCTTGCTGATGCAATTCATAAAGGGCTAGTAGGAATAAAAAATGGTAAGGTGGATAGGCCATTTGGATGGTACTCCATGTTAATGCATATGTTTCTGTTCAAAGGGGCTGATTATTTTGGAAAGGGGATGGACCTGATCAAGGTCAAGGATAAAGAGGAGACGCCAGTGCAATTATGGAGTACTGTTCTATCTTGGGATAGAGAAGATGCAAGTTATTTAAAGTTTGATAGATGCTTTGCATCTAAAATTAGGATTCTTCTATGCAGAGAAAACCCTATAATTCCTAAGGCTCTTTTGGAGTTTCTCAGACCAAAGGAGTTTGTAGAGGATATCAAGATTGTTCACAACTGGGGAGACATATATTTGTACCTCGTGTCTACTATTTTTAGAGTGTTTGGATTTAGAGGCACCCCCTTTTTACTACCCTATCAGGTCCCATTGAAGATAGGGATTGCAGAAGTCCTAAGACAAATTGGGGGAGTACAAGAAGCAGAGCTAACCAATAGAGGTAAAGGGACTATTTTCCCAACTATTACCATGGCTCACCATTTTGTGATCACTAAGGGTGGATGGAGATTTTTTGAAGAATTCTTTAAGCCATATAGGCTATCTACTGCAGTGTCAAGATGTACAGACCCCGAGGATTTTTTCAATGGCATGTTCAGAAAAAGAGCAATGTGCAGAGGTAGGCCACATCAATTTCAGTTCCCAGAAGATCTAATTAGAAATGAATTCAACTTAGATGAGCAAGAACTGAGGAAGGAGAAGTGGGTGGCATATAAGAAAGCCCTTGATTTTATCAATCAATTTGACACTGGCTATGACCCCCTTTCTAGCTTTAATCCATTTGAGGAGAAAATAAAATTCCTGATTATTTATTTTGAAGATCTCATGCAGACCTTAAGAGAAAAGAGGGAGGCCATAATGCAAAATGAGCCTGATAAGGCTAAGATGGTATTGGCTAAGCCTGCCTTTGCTAGAGATATCCCATGTGGTGACTATGTAATGCACAAAAGGTCAAAGTACACTATGATAATGCCAGTGACAGGTGAGCCTTCCACTTCAAAAGGGAAGAGGAAAATTGAAGATGTCATTGACATCTAGGATTCCCCTAAGAAGCAGAGAGTGGGAAAGGAAATTGAAACTGATGAGCCTCAATATTCTCCATCTCAGTCTCCTATCCACATTAGAGATGAACAAGTTGTGGCTAAACAATTATTGCAGTTAGGGAGTCTCGGTGAGATTGCCTATACCTATGAGGAGACCCAAGAGGGGATGACTGAAGAGCCACCTAATGCTGAAATGGATTTGACTGATGGTGAGTTAAAGGGCCAAGAAATGGACCTTACTGTTAAGCAAGCTAGTGAAGAATTCCTAACTGACAGTAATTTTGTCACATCAGGAGCTTTTATACAGTTTCTATGGAAGCAAAATATTGATCAATTCAAGATTAGATGTGAACAGAGGAAAAGTGAACAACCTCTTAAAATTACAACTCAGGTAGAAGAAGAAGTTAAGCAAGAAATGATGGAGGAGTTCAAAGAAATCACCCCTGAGAAAGGAAGAGAAATGATAGCAAAGGCTGGTGTGTTGATTCTCCCTGAATGGGATATAGCTGATGCCTTAGTGCTTGATGTAGTGAGGAAAGAAACAAAGCCTATGGAAGGAGTGACATTCAGCAAAGATAATGCTGCTCTTGTCATGTGGTCTTTAAAGAAGGATGAAAATAAAAGAAGGAAGGATGCATCAGATTCTAGCCTCTTAGGAGGCATGATAGTTAAAAGAGTCTAAGACATAGGGGTAGTGGAAGCTACAAGCACAGTCCTAGAGATTGCAAAATTTAGTGTTGCAGTGGCAGAGAAAGAGGCATAAGAAAAGGATAATCTCCAATTGAAGTTGGAGACTATTTTAAAAGCTTACAATAATGCTAAAGAAGGAATAGCCAACAGAGACAACATAATTGCTAGACTCCATAGTCAACTAGCAGGTCAATATCATCCCAATGAATCTTCTACACTCATGATAGCCTCCTCTCCAGCAAGACCCCCTCCTACTAGTTCCATCATTGAATATCCCCCTTCTCCTATGCCTTCTAGTTCCCAATTACCTAAAAATGTCCAACATGAGTTGGAAAAATTAAAAAACAAGCTTAGAAATTGTATGCAAACAAATATGAGGAGAAGGTGAAAGCCACCATCTTGAAGTTTGCTAACTCAATCAAAACCTCCAATGTATACATAAATATGAAGAGGATTCTTGAGATTTTGATCAAATTGAGAGAAGAAGAAGCCACTTTGGAACCAATCCTGAATAAGTGGGTGCCTAGAGGTAAAGAGTTAGAGCTCACGTGTTCTTCCCATGTAGATGCAGAAGAGAATGACAATATAAGGTCAACATGTGAGTTTATAAAAGAGATGAATATTCTTTCAGTGGAAGGAGCAGGTATAAAAAGAAAAACCCAACTTTATAGGAAAGAATATGCAAATCATAAATTTGAAATGTTTCCAGGAGGTTTCATTGGTCCTGTCCAGCTAAAGGAAGAGAAGACTTGGTTAAAGGAGGTGGACCACAATTTGTCCCTAAGGATCAATCAGATTATTAGTACTGATGACACATCCTTATTTGTCCAAACAATTGAGGAAATTGAAAAAGTGAAATCTCATTATGGTTTCATAGAAATAGAGAATGGGCATGTATGAGTCACTTGGAAGCGGCTAGAAGATATGAAACAAAAGATTGCTAGTTTTACTTGGCCTAGTGATGATGTGTATTAGGAGTGGAAAGATAAGTATATGGGATAGAAAGAAGATGCTCGGGAGCAGTTACAGGAGGTTGCAACAGAACAACAAGCAGAGGCAGTTGCAGATGCTGAAAAGGACTTATAACCACTTCTTGAAAACAACTGATTGTTTGTAACAAACTTTCTTTTGAAGGGTCCAAAGCTTGTATGCATCCATACTATTATAAATGGATACCAGGACTCCTAAAAAAATGATCGCAAGTAATTGTAAGAAAAAGCTGCAGAAATTTATCTGAGCTTTTTTCTAGTCTTATGGAGAATACTCTGAGTTTTGTTATATTTTCTCCAAATTAATATCAATATACAGACTAGAAATAGTGTATATACATAAATGTGCATAGTAGTCATAGGGAAACTCATGTCAAATGTGCAACTCAATACAATAAATAATCTTAGTTTGTAGCCCTATAGCATCATAATGCAGTCCTTGACCAAGTATGCATACAAGAAACATCTAGTTCTATTAAGGCACAAGCAGCAAAGTCAGAGGTTATGACAACTAGTGAAAAACATCAAGAACAAAAAGTTTAGTCTGAAGAATTAGGAGTTGTAATAAAAAAACTTACAAGGATGAGGCATATTCATAACTTTTGCAATCCCACCTTGGATATCAACACTAGAAGCAACTCATATTGTTCGTGTAAAGACAAGACAATATGGGAGTTCATTATACCCAACAACTCGTGGTGTTGTTGTTTGTGTTGGCTCTGTTGGACCTTGCAATTAAGATTCAATATACATTATTCAATAAGATTAACTGTACAACATAATGAAATATTGAAAAGTGTGTTACCTTGTTGAGCTTCGCTTGGTTTCGAGAATAGTTTAATATTCTCTACTTAATAGGGCCAACCACGTGAAGGTGGAAGCTCATTTGGTCCCTCCCCCCCCCCCCCAACATCACTCTAAATTCCCCGTTAACATCTTATAACATTCATTCATTAATTCTTTCTACCATGAATAAAATATAACATTCATTCATTAATATCACATAACGTTCATTAACACATAACATTGATTAACATTAATTAACACGCAACATTCATCAATATTAATTAACATATATCATCCATAACCATTAATTAGCACACAATTACATTCACTAACACATAAAAATCAGTCATTATCAAATAAGTTAGATTACAATCATTTCTTTCTTTGTTTTTTCTTTGAAGCTATGAAAAGACTAAGTGGAACATCAATGTCTTCATCATTTCCCCCCTCTACAGATGTTCCACCAACTGCTCATGATCTCAATGTATGCCTAGTCCTATACTGAGGACAAGGACACTGAAGCGAAGGGGGGTCCTCTGCAATAACAAAGAAATGGGTTAAATTCAAAGAAAAAAAATATTATTGTTACAAGTATTTCATTAATTTAGAGAACATAATTGTTGTGCTCTTTACCTGATGGGGCCACATCATTTTGTGTAGCCTCAACCTCAACATGCTGAACACCACGATCCTCTTCACCTGAGTGGGGAACATCACGTTCTTGAGGTCGTGTACTTAGATCATGCTCCACTTGCTCACCATCGACTACATGCTCTAAAATATTAACAAGAAAGGTTACATTAATTACTAATTTAATTACAAATTAAGATGTTTAATTGTATTAATAGCTAAATAAATAAATTTGAATAGCAAATGAATACCTCCACTACTGGGATGCACATCCGGACGTTCATGTGCAGGTGGTGTTTTACAATTAGCAAGCTGCATTCCAATGACATGCACATTGTTATCATTGCTTGCTTATTTAAAACAAATATAGTCACTTTATGTTGGAACTCAACATCAATTAGATTATTGGTAAAGTATTCAATTTGAAACAACTTCCATTTACCATATTTACCTGTGTAACAGATGCACTCGAATGTTGTGTATGCCCACTCAATTCTCATAGCCGATCAGCCACGGCTGAATAGCCTTGCTGGTAGGCAATTCTCTTGTCATCTTCTATGGGTGCTCTATTGAATTCAGAGCCCTGCATTTTTGCTTGGTACTGTGAATTTTGCTTGCATTGTTTGATAAAAAAAAAATGTTTGCAATTTATTAATATTTTGAGACAATATGGGAGTTTACATGAGATACTTACAATTCATGCAACAAGTTTCATGTAACCACCAGAGCCGAGTTTGTGTTGCCCATGCTTTTCTTGCCTTGCCTTGGTTTCCTTTGACGTGTCACTTAGTCTATAAAAAGTTTGAAATATGTTAGATTATATAAATATAAAGAGTAATTAATTAGTACATAATTACATTCTTAATAGTATCCCGTACCTTCTTCTAGCGTCTACTGGTGTATTTCCTTTTTTCCTTTCAATTCTCTCCTTGGCATCCAAAATCAGGTCCTTCCACTCCCTCTTTGGAATCATGGGGGGATGCTTGTACTTTAGGTTCCTCTCCAAATGGGTCATGTATTGGTCCCTCACATACTTTAGATATGTGCCAGCTTTTTCAAGGAGCTTGGTTTTGTCAAAGGTGTCATTTCCAAACCACTCAACCATTTGGTTTGTCAATTCATCTTTTAACCTTTTTTCTTGGTCATTCCACCTTTTAAAGCAAAAACAAACCTGTTAGATTCATAAATGAACTAAAGCTACACTTATTACACTTCAAGAAATGGATAAAAGGAAAAGTATTCTAGCAATGATATTAAATCAAAAGTGGATAAGGGTTAGTTCACATATGATGTACCACCTTTTACGTATGGTGGGCCCAAATATCTGCAATGCAATGTCACTAAGATGTTTATAGAAAATATCATTGCCTGCAAAAAATTCATGGGATCAATATTAGTCCAAAATGAGTGATCATAAAGTAAATTACAATTACAGTATATATAATAATAATTTTAAAGTACCTGGAACCTTTTGTATCTTTAAGGGAAGCATTTCTTCATCGCTCACCACAAATGTGGCCTGCAATGTTCCCGTACTAGCAATATGAGAAGATCCAGGAAACAATGCTATGTTATCAATAGTAGTCACCTATGGCACATCCTCATGTGCATCTCCTCCTGCAAAAAATGAATCCACTATGAAATGGCATTAGAATTCAAGAAGGAACACTTGAAGGGAAATAAACACATGACATAAGATAGAGAAAAAGAGGGATCTACCAACAGTGGGCAGGCCAATATGACATGCACTAGAGGATGTCTGCATGCTACGTGTTGCCGACATTGCAGTCGGCAATACAGGTGAGGGTGACCTCTGATGAGGTGACGTCGACATTTGCACAGTAACATTGACAACACCTAAAGAATAATACATTAAATATATCAAACATTAAATATATGAGAAGTGCAAGAATTGTAAACAAGGATGAACCTTTATTTTGAAAATTGACAGTATCAAGTATGATGTGTTTTGGGTACTCAGAGTGATAAGCCAAACAAGTGATAATACAAGAAAATCATCATCACCTGATCCTGCAACACCCTGATCGTAGGAATGACTTTCATGAGGGTGGATAAATTGCTGTAAAAACAATACGTACATATTTTAGTTAATGACATAAAAAGAGAATAAAATATAAACCATTATTGAACTTTTGTTATAATTAAAGCTTTCATTATTGCTTACTTGCAAGTTTTCTGCTGTCTTATACAATAATTCCACCCTCTGTCGTATCTCATCAGTGGTAGGATGCACGGCTACCAAAGCAACAATCTCTTTTCTAATTTTTATAAGAGGCATTTTAAAGAATTTCACAAGGTCTGTGGGATCTTCAGGGTCATCATTGCTTAACCCTAATGATTCCACATCCATAGAAAGGTGCTCAGGTACTGCAACTCCCTTTCCCTTTCCCCGAACATCCGTCTGTGTCAAGAATATCATTAACAATTACAAAATTAGTATAAATCACTAAAAAAAAGAACATAATAATGTAACAGTTTGCTTCTACCTAATTTGTACAATTACAATGAGGTTTACCTACTCGGTAGAAGTGTCGCAAGGTACATCTCTGTCTGTGATATGTGATAGATCCATGTCGGCCCGTGACAAAGAAAAAATATAAAAAATGTTAGCGAAATTACATCATACACAACATGAACAACATGAACTTTGTAGACAAAAAGAGTATTAAATAATAAAAAGATGATGTCATCAAAATCATTGTAAATTTTTTAATTCCTTACCTTTACTTTATGTAGACTATGCAGGATCCTCAACTAAATGGTCACATAAATAGTCACATAGCTAATAAACAATCCAATTTCCATAAATAAACATAGTTTAAAAATTGTCACATAAATAGTCACACCCCCTATCTTCATCTCCATATTAAAAGGTGCATCATGAATTAATTATGTAATGGCATTAGAATTCAAAACAGAATGAATTAATTATGTAAAAATAATTCTATCAAGAAGTCAATATTCAATAGATAATATACTAATCGCATTCCTCATACATTTCATTCCTCATCATCATGAACATCAAGGTCATCATCACCATCATCATCATCATCATCATCATCATCATCATCATCCTCATCATCATCATCATCATCATCATCATCATCATCATCATCATCATCATCATCATCATCATCATCATCATCGTCGTCGTCATCGTCATCATCATCATCATCAACATCTTTGCCATCATCATCACCATCATCACCATCACCATCATCATCATCATCATCATCATCATCATCATCATCATCATCATCTTTTTCTTCTTCTTCTTCTTCTTCTTCTTCTTCTTCTTCTTCTTCTTCGTCATTGAGAAACTGTCGATCGTGATCATCATCCATTTCATCTTCTACTTCTTCGTATCTTCTTCTTCAGTATCTTCTTCTTCCATCACATTATACTTTATCGGCCTTCCTCTTGGATCATGTCTAACAACAAATGACCAACCTGGTTTATGTGGAACCTCAAAGTAAAATACTTGCTCACATTGGCTTGGAATAACATAGGGCACATCCCCAACTAGTTCAAATGACCTTGTATTTAGCATTATAAAACCATTATCATGTTCAATAACAGTTCTATTAGGATCATTTTTATTCAATCGTAGCCTGTACCATTTGAAGACGAACAAAACTAATTTGAAGGAATTAAAGTCACACTCAAGTATAGAATCCAAAATGCCATAGTATCAATTTTGAGACTGTTGAGGATGAATGTCATTTCTCGATGAAATATTTGTCACCTCAAAGACTGCAGTGATGCCAGAATCACAAGTTTTCTTCGTGTCATCCAACTTTTTAATGTGAAATTTATGACCATTGCAGCACATAGCATTGTGGTGTTTGACTTGCGATATGTCAAACATGTAAAATTTATTGCATTGTGAGTTGATAAACATATGGGTGATTAATAAATTTATACGTACTTGTTTATCTCTTAAACCATATGCTAAATCAATTTCCCTTTGCGTAACATTGGAATCTCCATTACGATGTGCTTTTTTAACCAATGAAACCACACCTTCCCATGTTAACGTGCATCCAAAATGTTGACAACGTTCAATCCATACCGTCATCCATCAAGATTGTTTGCAATATACAAATGTAGTGCATCCCACTCTCGACCAACTATACAAAAAATAAATAGACGTCTTACAATCGATTTATTTTGAAGATTAAGAATTAATTAACTACAATAACATCTTATAATTACCTCTCACTTTCCTCAATCTACCTTTCCCCGTCAAGTACTCCCCTTTGAATTTGTTAATGGTGTTGGGATCCCAAATGTGATCCACGTGGATCTTTGCTGCAAGCTTAGGAAGATATTCAGAAATGTACACCATAGTCTGGTATACCATATATCCCTCCACCATAGAACCCTCAAGATGTGTTCTTTGTCGAACCAAAGCCTTCAAAAATTTCAAGTGCCTCTCAACCATCCACATTGACCTAGTGTGTACAGGTCCACATAGTTCAATCTCCTCAACTTGGTGTATGAGGTAGTGTTCTTGTGCATTGAAAAAAGCTGGAGGTAGACACTTTTGCATTTCACACATTAAATGAGGAATTTTTCTCTTCCAATATTTTATATCATCTCTATGGATTTCTTTACATGACAACCACCTACAAGGTATTCAAGATGCAAAAAAATATATTACATAAGAAGTAAAACAAATCGCAAATATAATATCTATACAACGAACTAAACAAATATCACTACTTACCTTATGTATTTTCCAAGATCTTATATGACTTGCTTGACATTATTGTTGAAGTCATCTGGGAGAGATAGAGGTAGAGCGTACTGCAACAATTATAAAATTATCTTTTCATTTTTTTGTAACATAATGAAAAGTACACGTACACTCAGTACTTAAATACATACTAAAAACACAAGAACATGAATTACCTTAATGAAGGTATGCCAATCATGTGTTTTCATCCCTGGCGCAAATTCACTTTTCTTTGATATGAGATTGTTTATGTTCGCAACAAATCCTGTGGGAAATCAAATTTTTCGTATGACTTCTTTTATAGCATTGCTTTGCTGGTCTGTTAATAACCAAGGAAGCTCACTTATATTAATCTGGTCTCCATGGCTATTTGATTGAATGACATTTATCATTGCATGATTGGAATCTTGAATGTCACTACATATTTTGACAATTTTTTCTTTGTCACACCTTCCATCCAATATTTTCCATAATGTCTCTGTTATATTCTTTCCAATATGCATACTATCAAACAAATGAACAATTTGTAACTGCTCGTAGTAGGGCAGCCTACTAAATTGTCGGGGATAACTTTTTATTCCCTTAGGAAGGTGGTCATTTATGCCTTCACGACCATCATGATCATCGATCACATCATCAGTAAACAAAACAAAATAGAAAAGATGTTTTATGACAAACCAATAGATGGAATGGCATTACCTTGACGATTAATTCTATTATATTCCAACTTCCACAGGTGAGGTGTCATTCTTCATGGCTTTGATGTATTCTCTTCTTTCCCATTGAAAAGATGTTTTTTAGTATTTCGATACTTATGATTTTTGTGGAGAAAGTGCACATACTCATCAAACACTTGCTTTCCTAAACTTTTTGAATGACGAGATTTCATCTTTGGACCACAAATAGGACATGCAAATTTTCCCTTTGTTTGAAGACCTACAAGATAATGTATAATTGGATTAAATATGATAATTTTTTGAATTATAATGTTCATGCACAACTTAAACACTATAACTTAGCACAAAAATGTGTTAGCCCTGGGGCATTGTGTATTGTCCATAGAAGCATCACATGGAATTGAAATTGTCTTTGTCCTATTGGTCTAGAGACATCATACATAGTGACACCATTCCATAACTCCAACAACTCGTCGATAAGAGGCTCGATATATACATTCATATCTTTAACTTGGTACTTACCTAATCGAATGAACAAAAACATTACATAATTATTATGACCATTTTACTGCAATATTTATAATTAAATTTAGACGGCTATATTTAAATGATAAAATACCTGGAACAATCATTGCCAACATTATGTGCTCCCTCTTTATTGACATCCATGGAGGGATGTTATTGTTGATAACAAAAATAGGCTACACTGAGTAAACATATCTCATCTCTCCAAATGGATTGACACCGTCCGCTGCCAATGAAAGCCTAAGATTACAAGGTTCTTCTTTAAAGTGTGGCCACTTTTCCTCTATATCCATAAATGTTGAACCATCTGCAGGCATTCGAACAATGTCATCTTGACTTCTATTGTGTGCATGGTAATCCATAAATTGTGCCAAGGTAGTGCACTTGAATAATCGTTGCATACGTGGAATAATGGGAATATAGCGAAGAACCTTGCGAGGAACCCTTTTTGTTATTTGATCTGTTCGATATCTACTGATATGACATTCAGGGCATTCAGTTCGAAATTCATGTTGTTTGTAATATATAATATGATCATTGGGACAAGCATCTATTGCTTGATACTCCATTCCAATATCTTTCATAACGACAGATAATTCTCGGTATGAGCGAGGTAGAATATTTGATGGTGGTAACAAAAACTCACCTATCAATCTACAACAACAAAATATAATTTGTTATAATAAAGAATATTAATGGTACAACATGATTCACAGTTTATTATGACATATATGACATGCCTTAACATACGTGACATTGTTATGTTGGATAAACCATTCATAACCTTCAAGTTCACCGACAACAATACAACGGAGAGAAGAGTTGTTTGCGAGCCTTCATAAAGGGCCTCAGATGCCTTCTCAAGTAGAGGGACATCATGAACAACATCAAGGTCATCTTCATAATCATGATCAGCTGCGCAAGTACTAAATGAGTTATGGATCAATGTATTTGTACCATCATCTTCAATTGTGTTTTCTGGCTCATGATCGTCATCTTCCATGGGATCATTATCTCCAGCTTCGATATTCACACCTCCATGTTTGTCCACTTCGAAAATCATATTCTCAGGGTTGTGTTGATCCATACCATGTACTCCGGGGTGCTCGACCTATATAAAATTGATATACATAAATAAACTATGATCATGATCTCATCATCACGTGATTTATTATGTATATAAATTGTCAAAATGATATAATAAAAAACTTACAAATGGATGATAATTATGTCCACCTTCAATGTGACCATGCAGCCTACAATGTTTCTTCGTTGTTTTGATTAGAAGTCTTCTAGTCTTTAATCCCTTACAAATTTTGCATGGACAATAACATTTTCCATCACCTTTTCTTTTCAAGTTAGACCACAATCTAGCAATTGTCTCCTTATTTTGTTGTTCGTTGATATTGTCTGACATGGTCTTTCTTCACAAGCAAGAAAATAGAAATTATTGTCTGACATGGTCTTTCCCTCAGGAGTTGGCAGATCCTGCTTCCATACTTTAATTCTATTTTCTCAAAGGACAATCCTAAAAATCCATGCATTGCAAACAACTTTTTACACCTTTGTTGGTTGTGGTGGCATCACAGAGAGTTTAAATCAATAAATGAAGAACGTGCCAATGCTTTTAATGCAGCAGTAGAAGTCTATCTCTTATTCAATATCTCTAGTGAAGCCCCCATGATCTTTTGTTGGAGTAGAATTTTTTATATTCTAGAAAGGGTCTTGTCCTTTGTTGATGGGATATTCATCTACCTCAAGAAATAACTGTTCTAGCAACATGAAATTAATCCTCAAAAGGATTACTATAGTTAGTTTTGGTAGATAATGATCTGGGTAAAATACTAATGTGGCTTTACAAAACATTATGTACTAGCTTAGAATACTCTAACAACTTTGGTGCGACATGCTACATCCAATTAAGTCTCCATCGGTATCTCTATTGTGTTAATGGATTGGGATTCAATGTACTCTTTTTATACACAGATTTGACTTTCAATTGAGGAGGTTTGTATGTACTTACTTGTCTTTTGATTGTATCCCTATTTCAAGAATTTCTTCTATCAACAAATCATTTGTTGTAAGTTGTACAAGTGGAAGCTTGAACATGCCTTCCATGCTAGCCTTGTTGATACATTCAACACCATCTTGTGCAACAAATCTTTAGAACTCGATTTTTCCAAATTGAAGAGTGAGTAGTAGGGACAATCTAGGACACTTACAGAGGTTTTGTAAGAGAGATAAATAAACCTAAATATTATGGCTTAATAATGATCAATAGGTAAATAGATAAGAAACTCTCAATATCAAAATGACTTTCTTAATTGTCTTTACTAGAAATGGATAGATCTGCTAATAATGGCTTTATAAATCTATGTCAACTTTAGACTCAATCCAAGAAGAGCTATAACTAATATGTGATATCTAGATTTATGATCTCTATAATATAACAATCCAATAATTATGTCTCCATGCATCTATTCCACAACACAAACATCATGCTAGTGTTCAGCCATAGCAATTGATATCCTAATTATAGAATGTGAAATATGCACATAACTATGAATAAAGATTAAGAAAAACAAAGAAAGATGCTTATTGCAAACATAAATGACTAATGGACAAGAATTGAATTCATTGTAGATAGTTTTGAATATCAAATTCACTTATTTGTGTGCATTTAGTAACTCATGTACTTGTGGCCAACCATTTATCTCTTTCATAAATTAAACACTTATTAATAACATTAAATGGCTGAGTAATTATGTTTTAGTAGAAATTGAAAATAAAATATTTTTTTTCAGGACAACTCACACTATTCCCTATCATATTTTAGACTCTCGGTTTTGTTAGTAGTGGTTTGATGTCTTTGGAGCTGATCATTGCATTTCTTTAGTTACGTTTGCTAGCCTACTCCCAGCCTGTGCCAAAATGGGAGCTTTGGAACAGGGTATGGACATCCATCAAAGCATAAAAGATAGAGGAATTTTGTCATATGTAGTTGCAATTGCACAAAATGGATTTGTTGAGAAGGCTTTAGAAACTTTCAAGCAAATGCAATCAGCAGGCGTAAAGCCAAATTCCATGACCATTGCTACTATCCTCCCCGCCTGTGCGAAAATGGGATATTTGGAACAGGGTATGGACATTCATCGAAGCATAAAGGATGGAGAAATTTTGTCACATGTTGTAGTTGTAACTGCCTTGGTAGACATGTATGCAAAATGTGGAAGCATAGACAAGACACATGAACTATTTGATAGAATGCCTGAAAGAAATGTTGTCTCGTGGACTGCAACGATTGCTGGATATGTACAAAATGGATTTATTGAAAAGGATTTAGACACTTTCAAGCAAATGAAATTGGAAGGCATAAAGCCAAATTCCACAACCTTTGCTAGCATCCTCCCTGCCTGTGCAAAAATGGGAGCTTTGGAACAGGGTATGGACATCCATCAAAGCATAATGGATAGAGGAATTTTGTTAGGTGTTGTACTTGCAAATGCCTTGCTTGACATGAATGCAAAATGTGGAAACATGGACAAGGCTCATGAATTGTTTGATATGATGCCGCAAAGAGATGTGATCTCATGTGAACAATCAACACACGCGTATACGGGAGGAAGGGATTGCTGATACAAAATTGAACGCTCACTCCTCAATCACAGTTCTATGGTTTTACAAGATTAAACTAGGACAATTAACCACCACATGTATATTTTTTGCAACATAAAATTAAAAACTAGGGCAATTTGAATCTACCTCCTACGTGGGATTGCCTTCGACGTGGGTTTGATGTTCTTGGGGATTGAAGTCGCCACGGACGCCTATGCGGGATTGCAATTCACAAATGAATTCCCCGCCTCTTTTTTTATTTTTGTAATGGCCGTTGTCGTCGGAATTACGATGAACTTGAGCACTTTTTTGAAAAAAGAAAATTCTCATTGCTAATGCCTTCTTCGTCAAAACCAAATGGGTAATGTTATTGATGTCAATTAACTGGTAATGATGTTGTTGTAATGTTGTATTGTAACCAATAGTAAGAGTTAGTGAAAGGAAACTATAACCGGTAGGTTAGTTTGTGGAGTGAACCGATATTGCTAAGTATTGGAGAGTTGAACCAGTAAACCCTACATGTTGTTTTGATAAACCCTAACTGATTAAGTTTGGTGAATTGGTTATATTGGTTTATGATCTGATGATGAGCGGTAATGATTATGACATGTATGCATATTGTATGAAGAGAGTTTCAAAGTGATTTTGGCGCGTTGAGGTAACGATTTTTTATCTTGGGAATGAGCAAGTATACTACATGTAATGCAAAGCATGCAATGAATTACTAAGTTTGATGAAGCAGTGATCAAGGAGCAGTCAAGGCTTTCTTGAATGATGTGTAGAGATTGTTATGTAATCCAACGGTCATACTTGAACCGACTTGTTTGTAATCTGTATGAGAATTAGGTTTTTGTTGTGTTACTGACCTAGTTGATTTTTTTATAAGGTCGATGAGTTGTTTTAGTTTAGTGTGTTGGAAAAGTTGAATTGAGTGTGTGG
The DNA here is from genome assembly GCF_030272615.1 of Cryptomeria japonica. Taxonomy (NCBI): domain Eukaryota; kingdom Viridiplantae; phylum Streptophyta; class Pinopsida; order Cupressales; family Cupressaceae; genus Cryptomeria; species Cryptomeria japonica. The sequence goes on along the minus strand of NC_081415.1, from coordinate 349,235,840 downwards.
TTGCCGAACTAGATGTTGTATATGCAATTTGAGTAAAGGCAAATATGAGAATGAAAAGGATTTGAACAAGCAAGTGAAGTGCTATTCAAACAGATCAACAAAATCCTGTTGTTTTTTAACAATTACAACAACTAAATCCCCTAACCGAGTAAGCTCTAACAAACTTGGTTTTATTCAAATCCTTTAACAAGGTGATCCATTAGATTGGATTCTAAATCCTTTACAAAGGTTACTCCTCATAGGGTATTGCTTGTAACAAAGCATTATAGTCAATCCTTGAACCGAGTGGTCCTTAACAGGATCAATTCTTAACAAGATTTTTTGTAAAAGCTTTAACAGGCTTGGCTCCTAATAGGACGAACTTCAGAAGATTTCACACAGTTATCTTGTGAGTCTCATCTCACCGTGGATTTTCCCATTTGGGTTTCCATGCCAAAAATATTGTGTCAAGTGGTGACTATTTTTGTGGTTATATTTTTATGGTTGATTTTCTTAAATACTTAATCCACTTTGATAAGTCATAATAACCGACAACAATATGAAGTTTTACTTATATCAGCAAAAGTATTTGGATGTTTGTAAGTTACAAGTTGATTAGTGTTATCTGTTGTAATAGTCAACTGGTTTAGCTTGACAGTTTTAATCTTGACAAAGATATTGCATTGATAGTTCTAAGTTTACTTTGAGAGCTTGATTTTGATATTGGTGAAGTTTTATCAGTTTTTCTATCTACTGATTCACCCCCCCCTCTCAGTAGTTGACCAGATCCTTGTTCTTTCATCATACCATCATAGGGAGCTAAAGACAACAAACCCATCCATAAACAACAAAACTTTTGATCATTACCTTCTTAAAATATTAGATAAGATCAATTTATTGGTTGAGTAATATCTAGTTTAAAATGTGTATTAGACCTTTGGCTAGCAAGGGATCATTTTTCTATAACAATTTTTTGGAGAAGCATGAGGACAAGGATGACAATAATGACCACAGTGGCCATGTGGCAATGGATATCATGGATGAGTAATATATTGAGATCATTCTTCCACTCTCACCATGTCAAAATAATTTCTCATCTTTGATAGTTGGTCATGTACCTCCTTAATGAGAAGTGATAATATTTTTCATTTCAAAATTTAATAATTTTTTTTAATAGTTTTTAACTTCATATTCAATAAAATATTGTTCTACACTCCTAATCATGATATATGAACATGTGAGGTTACTTGGTAATTTTAATTGGAGCATGATCTTAGATAGCACCTACAAGAGAATGTTTACAATATGGATTATATAAACACAGTTGGTAATAAACTTAAGTTCCAACTTCATGCTATTAAATATAACTGTAAATTATTTTCAAGGAACTAGTATTCTTGTGTGTGCAAGCCTTAAGAAGCATCTATTTCTATATAGTAAATATTAAATTCTTGTAATATGTGGGTAAAAAGGAACTTTAATCACATTGATTTTTCCCCATGAATCTAGCGAAAATTGCACTATTGATGACTATCACATACATAATAAGACAAGGCTTATGATCAGTATATGGGAAATAAGAAGAGGCCCAATTACATGAGAAAGCCTCTTAATCTTACAACTGAAAAATCCATGAGATATTCTTCAAAAGGAAAGAGTTAAGACTTAAGCTTGCCCCCATTTTACTATTGGAGTGTGCAAGTTTCTCAAAATTTGTAACTACATTAAATAAAAAGATAACATGATATCTCATTAATTGTTAATTGACTATAAGAATAAACATGATAAGGGGTAAAATATTTACCTATATTTCACATTTTTTTAATAATATCATGTATTGAAAAAACCCTCTAATACTTCTTGAGTTTAATGGACCTTATTATAATGGGTGGATATCGCCCTTATAAACTGTGTGGGGAGCAAACCTAGAAAGGATAACTCACTCGTTGCCTAATTTTATTATGAATCATTACTATATGTAGTACTATGTCTAGTTTTTAAACAAGACAACTAATTAATCATGCTTATTCTCATGAAAATATATGTTGATCTCCTTGCTACAAATTATTGGACTATATTTTACATTTATGAGGAATATTATATGATCTTTGGCAAATGACAAAAAAATAATATTATGTTCTTTCTTTGCACAAAAAATGAAGTTGATTACTATGTTACTAACTATATTGTTTCTTCTATGGCGAGGTTATGCCTTCAAAACATATGGTGAAAGTGATATTACATGGATGGTGCAACACTTTAATAAGAAGACTATCTTCTATGTGTCTTTGAATCAAATGGGCAAAATATGAATGTAGCTCTTGAAGAATCAATATGGCCTTGAAGATTTATGGAAGAGTTTTGTAGACACCTAAAATTATCTCGTCTAATTATTTAAGCCTAATTCTTCTATTAATTAAATGAATCTTTATTTATTTAATTAATTCATTTATCCTCTTCTAGCCTTATTTCTCATTTAAATAAATACTTTTATTTATTTAAATTACCCTTTTCCTAAATTAAATAAATATCTTATTTATTTAATTGATCCCACTTCCTCTATTAATTAAATAAATATTTATTTATTTAATTAATTCATTAGCCTTTTCTACCCATGACACATGCCATTCATCTCTTAATTCCTACATTACCTACCCTCTCATTATTTTCTTATTTCTTCTACCTACCCTCTAATCCTAGCCGACCATTTATCTTTTACACCTCTCAATATTATCCCTCCATTTCCTAAAGTGTCTTCTATATAAGGACATACTTCCTTCATTATCAATCCTCCTACGCATTCTAAGCTTCCCAAGCATTCTAGCATTCGAACTTTCATATGAAATCAAGCCTACTTGCAACCACATTTCCGTTCTTTGTTGAGCTCTTGTGCACACATAAAATATGAGAGAAAATATATCAAGCAAGATCAATGGAGATAGGAAGAATGGAGATTCAAACCCTATTGGACATGTGATGGTATCATCTTTGTGATTTTGCTGATTTACATTGTCTTAGGTAATCTTCATATGTTACGGTGGATCTTTGTTGTTGTTAGGCTAGGGTTTTGTGGTTGAATCTATTTTAGTCTTTCAATATTGTTGTTCCATTTTCACCATAAACAAGTCCATTTGGATACATATGAAAGTACCATATTACTTGAAGTTACTTTACTCTTTCTAGAGAAAATCATTTCTAAAGATCAAAATGAACATTGAAGTTCATGGGCACCTCACTCAAGTGAAAGCATTCTATAATAAAGGCACCTTGAAGATCATGGGCACCTCACTCAAGTGAAATCATTCTATAATAAAGACACTTTGAAGATCATGGACACATGCTATATATTGAAAATTTAGCCATCACTTTGAAATCCTCTACGTAGTGATTGGCTTTAGGTGATGCCATTAAGGGGGAGTGTACATGACACCACCTAGTGGCTAAATCCTAGATGTAAGACCTAATAGGCATAAGACCTTTAGGCATTATATGCTCTAAATTCAAAATGCTTGGCCTTAGGTGATGCCATTGAGGGGGAGTGTGCATGTCAATGACACCACCTAGTGGCTAAATCCTAGTTTTAAATCCTATGGATAGACATATGTCCTAATAGGTATGAAATAAGACCTATATAGGTATTAGTAAGTCCTTTAATCCTGTAGATAGGCATATGTAAGTCCTTTTTTTTAAATACTATGGGTAGGCATTAGTAAGTCCTATAGGCACATTTGTGCTTAAGTCCTATGGGCATATTGTAAATTCTTCTCCTTGTAAATCTTCCACTTGTGAAAGCATTGTATTAAGTCCTACGGGAACTATGTAATGAACCTAAGGAGAGGCTAATTTGAGGAGATCATGACTCCAATATAACTTTTTAAGACCTCATAGCATCATTTTTAAAACACTGGGATGAGAAATTATGACAAGATGACTTTCATGTAGTCCGGAATGCATGATCTTCATGTTGGCATATATTTGTGTCCCTATTTATCACTGTCAAAGAAGACCTACATTATTGGGGTACTTCATTTTTTCTTTTATAGAAATTGACATGTGATCCCCTATTAACATTAAGGGGGAGTGTTAGAACATAATGTTATTAGGGATCACATCCTTATAATATTTATATATAATGTTCTAATATAAGGTTATAAAATCTTATATATTATATTCTTTATAAGCATATCCCATTTGAAATAATTATAGTCTAATAATTATTAGATTATTAATTATTTATGAGTGGGGGCTATTGAAAAGGTGTGACTAGTGAAGCCACCCTTCCTCCTATATTTAAGGAGGTTCTCTCTCATTTGGGAGTGGTGAGAATTTGGAGCTTTATGGTGAGTTGTATCACTATGCACACGAGGTATTATTGGCCATGTGGAAGTATTGGAGGAGTGTCCCCAGGTTCGAGTCTATTTTATGATAGACTATATTTGTAAGTGTTTTAATAAAATGATGATTTATGGAGTTTTTTACCCGAAAGGGTTCTCCCCATGTATATTTTGTGTAATGTGTACATTTATGCATGTATGATCCTCATTTCATTTATTTTATGATATTGTTTATAATAATTAGTATTCTAAGATCCTAATTTCTAACAACATGCCAATCTCTTCTAGCATCATTGACTATCTTTTTCAAAATTTTCAAAATGGTCTTGTTAGATGCTTTTGCCTGACCATTCCCTTGGGGATAATAAGGCATGGAGAACTTGTGCTGGATCTAAAATTTCTCACAGAGCTCTTGTACATCTTGATTTTTGAAAGTTTGCCCATTGTTAGTGATGATAGTCATAGGAATTCCATAGCGACATATGATGTAGTTCAAGATGAAAGCGACTATCTGTTTTCTTGTGACATTTACAAGAGGTACTACTTCAATCCATTTGGTAAAGTACTCGGTAGCTATGAGAATAAATTTGTGAACATTGAATTTTTCATACTAGGTCTAGACCCCATTGACAAAAAGGCCAAGAAATGGCTAAAGCATGAAGCTCTTGAGCTAGTGCGTGTATAAGATTTTTGTGGATTTGACACTGCTTGCACTTTTTGGTGAATTGAAAACAATCTCTCTCCATAGTAGGCCAATAATAACCCAATCGTATGAGTTTCTTCGAGAGAGTAAGGCCACTTGAATGAGTACCACAAATACCATTATGAACTTCATTTAAATCCTTCTTAGATTCTTCCTGCTCAAGGAATCTAAGGGAGTACCATCCACACCTTGTCTATAGAGTGTATCCACAACAATAGTGTAACGAGCAGATTGTCAAATAATTTTTTTCTTTTGATTTCTTGATAGGTCAGGAGGGAGGGTATCGTCTTTCGGATAGGTATAGATTTGACCATAGTGGGAAGAATTAGGTCCAACTAGGTGACATATGAGTTGGGTATCAAGATAGTCATAAAAAGGATAAAACAATTCTTCCACCAAGAATTCGTAATGGTCTTGGTTTTCCTGTATCTGGAGAAAAGAGGCAATTGTAGCCATGACATCTACTACTTTATTGTCAGTCCTTGGAATTTGTTCAAAAGAAATGTCCAAAAAATACTTTTTGAAGCCATCAACCATCTTTTTTTAAGGCATTAGTTTATCATCTTTGGTTTGGTAATCATCGTTGACTTGATTGATGACCAGATGAGAATCTCCAAAAACTTGTGATGTTCCATTCTATAGCCATCTTGATCCTTGTGACTAATGCCTTGTATTTTGTCATAATGTTGGTGCAGGGAAAATTCAGTCTGTATGCTTTTAGGATGGTATGACCCTGAGGTGTGGAAAATAGCAAGCCTATTCCCAATCCATGGTGTGTGTAAGAACCATCAAAATACAATTGCCAAGTTTTTTTGTTGACTGTGAGGACGTCAGCATCTAGAAATTCAACGTACAATGGATGATCATCATGGAGTGGTGCTTCTGCTAGTTGGTTAGTGATCACTTGCCCTTTGATAGCTTTTCGATCAATGTACTCAATATAAAACTCACTTAAAACCATTACCCATTTTGCTAATCTACTTGTTAATTATGCCTTGTTGAGAAGATACTTCAATGGATCAATTTTGTCTATCGGCTTCACTGAATGAGTTATCATATAGTGTGATAGCTTTTGGGATGCAAACATTACCACTAAGCATTCTTTCTCAATAGGTGATTAGTTGATCTCATATCCAACTAAGGTCTTGCTGATGTAACAAATGACTTGTTCTTTTCCTTCATGATCCTGTCCTGTGAGAAGAGCTCCTAGTGATGTATCTATAGCTAATATGTAAAGCAACAATGGTTTTCCTTCGATTGGTGACCTCAACACACATGGATTCATTAGGTATTCTTTTATTTCATTGAAGGATTTTTCAAATGTGTCATCCCATTTGAATGGAACATTTTTATGCAACAGATGAGTGAAAGGATGACATCTATCAGCTAGTCGGGAGATGAACCTTCTGATGGACTCAAGTATTCCTTGAAGCAATTGTAGATGATTGATGTTTTTCAGTGATTCCATTTCCATCATACTTTCACTTTAGCTAGATCTACTTTGACACCTCGTGTTGAAATAATATATCCTAAAAGTTTGCCAGATGTGATACCAAATGCACATTTATTTGGATTTAGCCTTAGTTTGCACTTCTCTAAGTGGTCAAAGATCTTCCCTAATATTTCCAGATGTGCTTCTTTAGCATGTGACCACCAATGTATCATCAACATAATCTTCCATGAAGGTATGCATCATATCATGAAAAATTGTCATCGCCCTTTGGTATGTAGCACTTTCGTTCTTGAGTCCAAAAGGCATTACATTCCAAGAGAAAGTAACCCACAAAAATGTGAACATTGTCTTCTCTTGATCTGCTATTTTGATTTGATTATAGCTTGATAAAATATCCATGAGAGAAAACATGACGTGTCCAACTATTTTTGATTAAGTAAAAATAGGTTTTAAGGGACCCGAAACCCGATTACATTCGAAAGATATTCAAGAAGGAAACAAAACAAGACAACTGCAAAAGACCAGCAAAAAAACCAACAACAGAGAAAGGGACAGTAAGAGGCTAGCAAGAAATTGGCCCCAAGCCCAGCATTACAAGTTAATTAAAAACTCTTCATAGTTTCCTCAGCATTCTGTACCAAGAGCATCATCGCCTTGGCCACTTCCCTCAGGTTGTTGTTTTCCAATCCCAGCTGGCTCTCTTTCATTTTGGTGTCCTTCCCAATAGTGGTCTGCCTAGTTCTGCGTCTAGGGTTCTGGTGGGTGGGGCTAGAGGTTGGAGCATCTTCTATAATTACCAGGTTCATATCTTGATTTTTCTTTTCCAAATGATCCACCAAAGCATTCATATTCTGGGAAGAAACTTTAAGGACCTGGAGGTTGTGGTTCATGAGGCTTTTCAAAGCCTTCTCATTACGGGCGATCTGGGTGTTGGTGTTGTCTTTGTCCTCCTCCACCTGCTCTTTCAGAGTTCTAATAACATCCTCCAAATGTTTCAGGTCCCCTTTGATCATATCTTTCTCCAACCAGTCCTCCATCACCATTTCCTCCTCAACTTCACTATTTTCCGTATCCTCATTCTGTTTCCCAGAGTCAGAATTCTTAATCAGCTTATTAATCTTATCTTCTAGCTCCCTCTGCTTACCTTGCATATTGGTGATGTTTTCGACAACCCATTTCTAGAAATTGAAGGATTCCAGAGTGCAGTTACTATGACGTGTCCAACTATTAAGTCCACAATGATATCTATATTTAGTAGGGGAAAATCATCCTTCAGACACACTTAAATGAGATCTCTGAAATATGTGCACACCCTGATGGTTTTCTCTAGTTTTGAAATGAGAACTATATTTGATACCCATTCTGGATATGCTACAGGCCTGATAAACCCCACATCTAGTAATTTATTCAATTTTGCTTTGACCAATAAGGCTATGTGAGGATGCATCTTTCTTAGCTTTTGTTTTATAGGTTTGGCAGTTGGTGACACATTCAAATGATACATTATGAGATCAGGGTCCAACCTAGGCATGTCAGCATATGACCAGGCAAAATTTATTTGTTTCTCTTTGAAAAATTCAATATAGCCATGTTTTTCTTGCTTTGATAGTGATGTTGTTGGATGCAAATTCTTCGGTTTGTCTGATGTACCAATATTGACTGCTTCTGTTGGCTCAATCAAAATAGAAGTTCTTTCCTGGTAGTACTCGGGTAGAGTGTCAAATCTCCCATCCTCTTGTGCCTCAAGGAGGTTTTCACCATCAGATATGCCCCTTCTTTTTACTTTTCCTTGATCTAATGTTGCCATTAAATGGTTTTCAACATTAGACTTGACATTTGTTTTTTTCTTTTTACTTTTGCAACTGAGAGATTTGTACCCCCTCGAGTAGAAGATGCATTACTGGAGTAGCGGAAGTTGTTTTAGGCTCTACGACATTGAGGTATAAGGTAATGGCATGATTGTCAGGGAAGGTATCTATCTCAACAGTTCCATCATTCTCCTCGATAAGCTTGGGATACACTAAAGGTAAAGAATTGTCAGATTGTTGTGTGTTAAGGGCATTAAAGGTCAAAATGGAGATATCAAAGTCTTCAATGATTATTTCTAAGTCTAAGATGTTACTCTCCTCAGAATGGCCTCTCATGAGTAGTTCCTGATCATCCTCAACGAAGTCAAAATCAATATCTTGTGATTCTAATTCAAGTGATCTGAACTCTGATGTTTGTCCTTCATATGAGTGAACTATATTGACATCAACATATTTTGCATAACATGAACCCTCAAAGGATTGTTCAGGGTGATAGGAATCCCATTCCCACTCATTAGAATTTGTTTCACTAGAAGCTCATAATCTGAAGATTTTCTCATAAAGGTTATGAGTATCTTCTTCTCACTTTTTTGTATGTTCCTCTTGTCTTCTTTCCTCTGCTTCTTCCTGTTGCCTACAAGCCACTTCTTCCTATTGATTGCAAATGGATTCTTCTTGCTATCTGCAAATATTTTCTTCTTGTTGCTTACGTGCAACTTATTCTTCTCTCTTAATAGAAAGTTCTTCTTGTTGTCATTCATATTCCTCTTCTTGTTGTTGACAAGTTGCTTCTCCCTGTTGTGGATCTACATTTCTCTGTCTGAATCCTAATCTTGATTTATCCTTAGGATGTTGAGAAGGAGGTTGTATCAGTTTTGAGATACCTTCTTTTATTTTTACTACATGACCATTGCCACCATATCCCATTTTCATCATGATATCATTGATGAACTTATAAGGCACTGAGAGGGTGGGGGGGTGAATTAGTGCAAGTAAAAACAATACAAATATGATTATCAATTTCACCAACTTAAAACTCAATAGGAATATAAGAAATAACACAAAGTAAGAAATTATTGCAACTTTCCAGAGTTAGCAACTTTTCAGCATACATTCCAGAGTTAGTGACATGGAAAGCTCGTGTGGAGGTGGAGTTAGCGACAATGGAAGAATTTAAATTTCAAATTCTCTGCAAGGCAGGAAACCTAGTTCCAATGGTGGGAGTGGCCAGAATGATGGAGTTGGTCCTATGGCGGAGAAGGACAAGCCTCTGGATATTCCACAGGCTGATGATTTCCTGCAGGCTGATGGTACTCTGCCAGAGAAGAATGTGAATTCTGGAAACATAGTGGGGGGATCTAGCGGGGGGTCCAACTCACGTGAAGAGGTCTTGGAGAATGGAAAAGAATCTAGAAAGTGGTCATCCCTCTTTGGAACTAGACCATCTAGAAAATCCTCTTTACCTCCTGTCAAGAATATATCGAACCATACTGGTGGTAAGTTCACTATTTCTATCCCTGATTTGGTTCTAGAACATAATATAAGAAGTATGTCAAACTCCCTGGTAGGTAAATTTATGGGACCACGCCCAAATATCAAAGTTGTAAGGGCTTATGTCAAACAGAAATGGGCTTTGAAAAGTAATGTTGAAATTTTGGCACTGCCAAAGGCCTCCTCACCTTTGCTTTTTCATGTGAAGAAGATAAAATAAGGATCCTCTATGGTATTCCTTGGATGGTTGGAAAGACAGCTCTGGTCCTTCAAAAATGACACCCAAATCTAAACATGAGTGACTCACTTCTTGAGAAAGTCCTAGTTTGGGTTAAGTTACTAGGTCCACCTCTTGAGTATTGGGCAGAAAGCATTTTTTCAGGAATAGCAAGCTCTTTTGGTGATCTCCTCTCAATAGACCCAGTCACAGCTTCAAGAAGAAGGCTCACTCATGCCAGATTTTGTGTAGGTATAGCTCATGATGTAGATATGCTGGAACAGATAGACATAGTGTCAAAGTTGGGAACGTGGAAACAACATATTGAATATGAATCCATCCCCTTTGCTTTCTTTCACTACAAGAAAGCAGGTCACTGGGATAAAATTCGTCCTCTCAAGCCTAAAGGGGAGCACAAGCAAGCCAAATCTTGAGTTGAAAGTAAAAAGTCTCCAGAGAAAAAGATATGGCAAGTCAAAAACTCAGAAAATAACGAAACTGACTTTGTTGATACCAATTGCTTTGGACCCTTGGGGGAAAATAAGGAAGTGGTCTCCTCAACCTCTGTCTCTAGTCTCCCCACCCTGGAAGCACTGAGGAACGATGAAATGAAAGTAGACAACCCCTTGGTAGGGCAGATCCAAATATAGGAATTTAAAGAACAGTCAGAATCTTCAAAAGAAAATGCCGAGATGGTAATTGCTGACACTTGGTCAATAAGGAAGAACCTAATGCAGAGGATCAAAAGGATGAGTATACTAAGGATTCTAAACAACCTAAGGAAGGGGAGATTACTGGCTCTCAAGAAGAAAAGAATGACTCTTCCCCGCTTATGATAAGGTCTAAAATGCAAGAAGCCCATAAATGTGCCATATTGGGTATGAACCTCTCAGATTCAGACCAAACCTCTAAAATAGTCAATAGTTTTTCACATGACTCTAGATCTCCTAACTGGGGTAATTAAGAAGAAATTTCTATAATTCTCGGCAACCTTAGAGCGGTTCTTGAGAAAGAAGCTGACTGGAAAATTCCAAAATACAGGAATAAAAAAAGGATCCACTCCCTCGGCTTCCCAATTAAGGAAGTCTAGTAGAATTTCTCAAGTTGATGTCAAGTACATCTCCTCATCCCCAGGACAACATTCTAACCACAAAGTCAGAGACAAGGAGGCCAACAAGAACATAGCAGACAGGACTCAGAAGACTCTGAAGGAGTTAGGAATTGGTAAGTAACTATGAAGATTATCTCTTGGAACATTAGGGGACTAAATAATCCCCACAAGCATGATATTATTAGGAATATGATAAGGGATAGGAAACCTAGTATTTTTCTTATTCAAGAAACTAAGATGAGTAGAGAAAAGGTTGAATCTTTAAAATTCTTTAAATCTGGGAGTATTAATGGTGGCAGCTCGGAAGGTGCCTCTGGAGGCATTGCAACTATTTGGAATCTCAATAATGTTAAAGGTCATGTTCTTATTCAAGAAAATAATTTCTCTTGCATTAAATTTGACCATTTAAAAGATGGAACATCGTGGGTCCTCACTAATATATATGCTCCTAATACCTTGAAAGCCAGAAGCATTTTTTGGAAAAAACTAATGGAAATAAGGGACAACTTCAAGAACCTTAGCTAGCTAGTCATGGGAGACTTCAACACCCCTTTGAGAGAGGAGGAAAAATTTGGTGGAAGCCCCTCTCAGCTGGAAAGTAGATTGGCCCTCATGGATTTTATAAACACTTAGGCTCTTAATAATGTGGAGATACAAGGATGCAATTACACTTGGACTAACAGGAGGACTAGAAATGACCTTATTCAAGTTCGCCTTGACAGGGCTCTAATTTCTAATGATTGGTACATACATTATTTGTGTTCTCTATTTGCTCACATTTGGGCTGGGTCTGACCATTATCCTATAAATTTTTTTGCTGACCCCTTAAATAGAAGAAGGCATTTTCCTTTTAAATTTGAAAAAATGTGGACTCTTCATCTAGATCTCACCCATAAAATTTAGGAAGTTGAGGGCACTGCCATGTATAGAGTTGTGAAGAAACTCAAAAGCATCAAAGATAATATAAGGTCTTGGAACAAATCTAGCTTCAGGAATATTTTTTAGGCCAAAAGTAAAATCCAGGAAGACCTAAATAAAATATAGGTCCAAATTTAGAAGGATGGTTTCTCTACTGTGTCTATTGTTGAAGAAAATGAGATTCTTAAAAAATACCATGAAATCATTGCCAAAGAAGAAATTTTTTGGAAGCAGAGATCTAGATGTATATGGCTAAAGGAAGGAGATAAGAACACTAGTTTCTTTCATATGTCAACTATCAAACATAAAGCGGCAAACAGGATCAAAAAACTGGTAGTGGACAATGGGGAGCTGGTTAAGGAGGATGAGATAAGAGATGAGACCAAAAGATTATTCTCTGATCTTCTTTGTAGAGATCAAAGGCTGGATGTTGATGCTCAAAGTTCTTTCCTTCAGAATATTCCTTGCCTCATTGATGAGCAGAAGAATGCCTCCCTTAATTCTATACCTTTGAACTTGGAGATCAGAAATGTTGTCTTTTCTTTTGATGGTAACAAAGCCCCCAGACCCAATGGCTTCCCCATGTTCTTCTTCCAATAATTTTGGGATATTGTTGGGAAAGATCTTTCCAATTGGGTTAAAGAATTTTTTGGGGCTAGAAGACTTCTGAAAGAGATTAATGGCACCTTCATTGCTTTAATCCCCAAAATTCAAGGTGCTGACTCCATGGATAAGTTTAGGCCAATTAGTTTATGCAATTCTCTTTATAAGATAATCTCAAAGGTCCTTACTTCTAGACTCCTGACTGTCCTTCCTTGTCTGATTAATCATTCTTGATTCTATTATAACAGTCCATGAGAATATTCATTCTCTTGTTATGGCTAAGAAGCAGGGTTTCATCCTTAAGCTTGATCTCTCTAAGGCCTATGATTGGGTTGATTGGTCTTTGCTCATGAAGGTCCTATTGGCTTATGGCTTCTCTATCAAATGTGTGGACCTCTTCAAGCATCTCATCACCTCTACCTCCTTTGCTGTCCTTGTCAATAGGTCTCCCTCTTCCTTCTTTCAAGCTTCTAGAGGATTGAGACAAGGGGATCCCATTTCTCCAATTCTCTTCATTATCATGGCTGAATGTTTTGGTAGCTCTATGGAAAGTATGGTGATGAGAGGAACTTTTAAGGGTCTCCAACCTTCCTCAGCTAATCATATTTTCTCCCACCAATAGTTTGTGGATGACACCATTATCACGGGGGACTCAAGCATTTCAAAAGCCAGAATCCTGAAGGACACCCTTTGTATGTTCACTTCTGCTTCTGGCCATCTTATCAACTGGGTTGAAAGTGAAGCGTTTTTCATCAACACTCCTGAGAGAAGACACCATAGAATCAACAGAATTCTGGAATGTCAGATTGCTGATCTTCTTGCCACTTATCTTGGTCTCCCCTTGGGCATTGCTCCACCTGATTCCTTTTGGAGTTCTCTGGTGGACAATTTTCAAAGAAAGCTTGCTGGATGGAAAGGTTCTCTTCTAAGTCAGGCTGAAAAGCTTCAACTTCTGAAAGCTTCTCTTCAAAGAATACCTATTTATGCCCTTAGCCTCTTTATAATTCCAATTAAGTATGCTGATGCAATTGAGAAAATTCAAAAAAAAATTCTTTGGTCAGGGGTTGAGGAAAAGAAAAGAATGGCTTTAGTGGCTTGGGATAAGGTGTGCAGATCGAAAAATAATGGAGGTCTGGGCCTAAGAAGAATTTGAAGCCTCAATGAAGCTCTCTTATCTAAACAGGTTTGGAGACTGTTCCACTCTGATAGTGAATGGTGTAAAATTTGGAGAAGTAAGTATTCTCTTTTGCCTTCTTCTCTTCCCTCTTTCATCAATTCTGATTTAGGTATTAATGGGTCCCATATCTGGATTCATGCCTCTAAGTGTAAAGACAACATTGCTAGAGGGGTTAAATGGAGAGTTGGCAATGGTAGGAAAGTTAGATTCTGGGAGGATCCCTGGCTTTTTGATAAGTCTCTGATTGATATCCCTGAATGGGCCCCTTTTTCTTCCCCCTGTATTAGAGTCTTTGGCTCCTTGGTTGAGGGGTATTGGATAGGAGATAAATGGTAGAACATTGAAAGTATTCACCTTGACCTAATCAATTTTAGAATCATCTTTCTTCTACTTGGTTGAACAATGAGGAAGATTTGCTTATTTAGAAATATGAACCTAAAGGCAATATCACTGTCTCTTCAATGTATGGTGTTCTTTCCCTTGCCCCCTCTGAGAATCCTTTTTGGTCTAAAGCATGGATTAAGGGTCTTATCCCTAAAATCAATTTTTTCTATTGGACAATCCTTCAAAATAAAATCTTGACCTTAGATAATCTTAAGGGTAGAAGGTTTTTCTTTCCCTAATAGATGTGCTTTATGTCTTGAGGAGGAAGAGTCTATGGACCATTTGGCAATCCACCGTTCCTTCACTGTTTCAATTTGGGAAAGATTTCTTAAGAATTTTTGCATTGATTGGGGCGTTTCCTAACACTATCAGTGAATTGTTTGATTCTTGGAGTTATCATTGGTCTAACCCATTTTTGAGATCTTTGTGGCAGTTATCTCTCCCTCACATTTTGTGGGGGATTTGGAAAGAAAGGAACAATTGTATCTTCAGGGACACTTCTCTCACCCAGGCTATTGTTTTCTAGAAAATTCAAAGGGCTATTGCAGAGAACATTGGGATCATTGGGGATCCTTTCTACTCTGCCAAACCCTTGGAAGCTCACATTTTCAGGTCCTGAAATTTGAAGAGTACTGGTAGTACTAATCCCAAACTAAACAAGAGTCTTGAAGCCAGATGGAACACTCCCCCTCATGGTTGGCTCAAAATAAACTTTGATGGAGTTGCTAAAGGCAATCCTGGCCCTGCGGGATGTGGGGCAATTCTCAGAGATGAAAATGGTAGCTGTAAGGAAATGATTGTTGTTCCTATAGGTTGCCAAACTAACCACAAGGTGGAAGCTATGGATGCTCTCTAAGGTATTCTCCTAGCCAAAAGATGGAATTGCCCCTATCTATGGATTGAAGGGGATTTTAATAACATCATCAAATGCCTAAAGAGAACCTCTAAGCCTTCATGGACTATCAATAACATAATAAAGGCTGCTAGAGATCTCATCAACACTTTTGAGAAATGCTTCATATCTCACATTTATTGTGAAGCTAATGGTTTAGCTGACTGGGCAGCCAACATGGCGGTCAATCACAAAAATATGGTTACCAGGAAGGGGGAAGAGGGCCTCCTTGATGACATCAGATCGATCATATTTAAGGATTGATACAATAGTACCTCAAAGATCATAAATGGACAAAATAATGATGAAACAGATTAATAGGAGTGCTACGAGTAATTATAATAATGTCAGTGCCATTTATTACAAGACACAAGCCACCTTTTCCCATGCTTTTTGGGTATATGTGGTAGTTTCAAGAAATTTCTTGCCTAAAGCTATTTGCAATTCTCGGCCTTCTGTTATGAAAAGTGAAAAAATAGGAGGAAATAGATGTCGTTATGAACCCAACAACTGTAAGGAGTGGAAGCAAAAGGAGGTTGTTTGGAACATTTTTTAGAAGGGCAGGTTTTCAAAGTTTATGGAGAGGCTCCATGGGAGGGATGCCACAATTACTAAATTCTTCTGCAAAAACTGGAGAAAGGGTACTTTGAAGATGGGAGATCAAACAATCTCCATTGATGAAGACCTCATCGCTCAGGTCATGGGTCTCCGTAGGGAAGGAAGCAATTACTACAGAGACAGAAAATTGAGCAAGGAGGCTATTGAGAAATATCCCAAAATGACAAAGGAGAAAAAGCACCTTGTTAAGCTAAGTAAAACTTACTATCCGCCTAGGGCATTTGTTAAGCCATGGAGAGAGGTTTTATTTGCTATTATGCGCTATGTTACCTTGGATGGTAGATTCACAAAAGTGTATGGCTATCATTTTGTTTTGCTTAACCATTTCAGGTATGATGAAAAAGTTAATATCCCTTATTTCCTATTGTGCTCTATGAATGCTACCATTAAGGCCCATAAAGAGAACCCTAAGGGTGATATAGCCATGCATCAAGGTCTAATGGTGTTAATTTATGACCACCAAAAAGCCAACCAAATTGCCCGTCCTCAGCCGTCAATCTCTGAGTCTGAGGAGGAAGGGTCAGATTCTATTTTTTCTATGGGTGAGGAGTCTGAAAGTGACTCAATGAGTGAGTCAGAGGAGAGTCTAGATGTTTGTGAAGCAAAATTAGTAAGAAAAGAAAACAAGTGAGTACCAGGCCTTCCTCCTCGAAGGGAAAGAAAAAATCTAAAGAATTTTTTTTCAGATTCGTTCCTCCTCGGAGGAAGAGGTCTCTAAGGATTTTGAGAAGGATGAACCCCAATCTCCTCAGAAAAAGAAAACCAAAGCTTCTATTGAGACAAGGAACAAACAGAAGAGATAGGAAGATAATGTGATTGAGCTGGAGGAACAAGTGCAGAGAAATGATCTTGAAGTCGACCAGAATTTGGAGGTGACCACAGGGGAAGGTTTTGATCAGAGGATTGATGGCAAAGATGACAAAATCAATGGTGGTGACCCCCCCCCTGTTGGGAGTATTTAAAACTGAGTCAAGTTTATAGGCCCATTTCAAAATTTTGCCCTGCATTTCCAAATGATTAAAATAAGTCAGTTTGAATGGCCTAGTTAGCAAGGGGATAAAATGGAGCCGGTTGATTTTCAGAGGGTAAGGCTCGGGATTCATGTCCCACACCTTTCATTTGGCCTATGCAGTGATGTGCAACTTTCATAATTCATTTTGGATAAGTTTATGAGGTACCCATTTCGAGGGGTGAGCTGAAAGTGCATTCTAGGCACAAGTGCAAATTTTATTGAGTAGCCTACTTTTAGCGATTACATATTTTTCCCTGTTGATCATCATAAAAAAATTCAAAGTGGATTCAATTTTATGCATAAATGTGAGTTAACATGCAAAATTTCAAGTCCTTATGAATCCGTTTGCTCAGTTTTCAAAGCTCAATCCGTTTGTAGTTTGTGATGTTTGCACAAGTGTAAAAGAATCCTGGTGAGCGTCATGTTAGAATGTTTGTTCCAGGCTAATGTTGGTATAAATGGTGAGCTACGTTTCAAATTTCAAGGCTCTACCAATCCATTTGATCGGTTTTCAAAAGAGCTCATTTTGCCATCAATAGTTATCCGCACTTCCAGTGTTATATCAGTTAATGTAGCCGTTTTGGTGAGCGCGCCGTTTGCATCCTGTCAGTTGGGTGATCGAACTGAGAATTCAAAGATTTAATATGTACTTAAAGGTACCTATGTTCCAAATTTGAGAGCCTACGGAGGTCGTTTGATATTTTTGAGAAAGGCATCATGTGTTGCCAGAACATTGACTTCATCAGGTCTGCAGTGTCGACAAAGCCAGTTGGCCGTTTTCAGAAATTAATATCTCTTCACTCGGGACTCGTCTTGAGAAACCGTTTGGTAGATGTCATTCTTGTATATCAAAGTACACGCCTGTCAGATGGCGAGCTCTAGAAAGGTGTTTTGACAAGTTTGAAAATTACGTCTTCGCGATTAAATGCGAAAATTGTGGCGTAATTGCCTGAAGGTTGTAAAATGCGGATTAATGATCCGAAAACGATGCCGATCATTTCCAGAGGTATGTTTGAGGTCAGTGAAGCATTCCAGAGGCCAGTTGCTTGAAAACGAAATTTTTTTTAGTCGGACTCACTTTGGGGCCCAACTTGGCTCATGCCTGCGCATTAATTTTGTGCCAGAATGGTTTTCATTTCATGGAATTTCAACTTCTAGACATAATCGGGGAAGTGATTAATGCTATTTGCTTACTCAAGGTTGAATGTTCTACAGTGGTGTATTAGAGATTCCAAGTTTTTTTAAAAAAAAACTTATGCAATGGCTGGCAAGAGCCAAATTCCACAACTTTGCCAATTTCCCCTTTTGTTGTGCGTGGCTTTTCAAGTGGTGTAGAGCATGTTGAAAAGGAAATAAAATCATACAAATGCAATAGCTAGCATCCTCCCATGCTCATGTGGTGATGGAGAGGGGTCAGCAGAAGGTGTTGGGCATGAAGTTAAAGAAAGGGGCAGCAAACAAAATCCCCATTCTCCTTGCTGTACATGGTCTCCCCATTCCCTCTTTGTTGTTGCTTGGCCCATTAGAGTTTGTAGACTGCAGTAGAAGCACCCAAACAAATGCATTTGAGACTGCCAACATGTTGAAATGCAGCCCCCCTTTGCGTGACATGGGAAATGGTGGAAGAGGCATTTCAAAAGGTTTTCAACCAAATGCTTTTGGCAGCAGTCCTCCGTCTCCTACGTGGCTTTGACAAGTGGAGAAATGCCCCCTGCGTGGTGTTTGGGAGGAGAGACATCGAAGGCTTTGCAATCTCCTCTACTGTGTGGTTTTTGAGCAGCATTCAAATTTTTTTTATTTCAAATGTAAAGTGCAGTAAACAAGTTTTCAAAACTCCAGATTGACATGGAATTGGCAAATGGAAATGCCAATGAAACCTCTAGCATCCTCCCTTGCAGCATGGCGTGGTTGGAAAGACCATCGAACCTCATGCAAATGTCCAAAAACGCCATTAAAGTCTCAGAAATCTTCAAAATACATAGTCCCAGGCTTAATGTTTTAATCCCACATTGGCTGGGAAGTGTTATTTTTAAATATTTATAACCAAAGCTCCACGCATGTATAATGTCTAAGCCATAAAGGCTTTTGACAGATGGTGCCTATGGGTGCCCAAGGTGGGCCCATGCGCGAGCATGCTTCCCGAGGTGATAGAGGAGGTGAGTCGACGAAGACCAAGTGGACCCCACGCAAGCATGCTTCCCGAGGCAGACTGGCAAAATTTTGCAGAGGAAGGTCGGGTTAACGAGTGAGCAGGTTCGAGATAGATCAACGGTGCGCGCTATTTCGCAAAGGGAAGATGCACGCCGTTTAAACCAGCGAAATAGCGAAAGTGGACGAGAGCCGTCCACGTGTCGTGATAGGTGGCAGTCCAGCAGGCGGGTCCCAGTGAGGTGGCACACAGTTGGCGCACAGGGGGTAGTCCAGTGGCGATGACGTGGCGGCCAAGTGGCAGTGATGAAGCAGATGACGTGGCGATGATGAGGTGTCATCCCAGGTGGCATCCGATCAACCCCATCGACCAATCGGAGGCCGCCACATGGCAAAAGCATCAGGACCAAATGGAGGCAAAAATCAAAATTAAAATGAATAAATGATATAGTTCTGACTATATTAAATTTCAAAATATTTAAATGACTGAGCACAAATGGGAATTAATTCGCCCAGGGTGGCCAAAATATAAAGTATTATATATCGCCGGAAAGCTCTCGGAGTGAGGAATCCAATTATGAGGTTAATTTTGACAAATGTGAGATATTTTGGAAGCAGTATCCACGGGAACAAAATTCAGTTAGAGGGGAGACACTTGGCAATTTTCAGTTGTAGATTTGATTCTCTTCCCTCTCCTTCTTATTCCAAATTCTTCTCAGTTGTAGGGGTTCCAGTTTTTGAGAGATTTGCTCCAAGGGAGAAATCTGAAATTGCAGGTTCCAGTGATGGCATCCTTTTATCAATGCAAATGACAGTGTGTTCGTTTATGTTTTCAGTGTTGTCTTTACTGTAGGTTAAGTTTCAGTTTGCAGGTTCACACATATGCAAGGCATGTGTGAGTTTCCATGAAATTGTCTCCAAAATGTACTCAGATTCATATAATTTCATATTATCAAGGATAATTTGAGTTGTCTCTTTTAGATTCCTCTAAGAGTGTAATGTTGTCTTTTGGGTATTCTTCAAGGAAGGATTTAAATCCTAAAGCCTAGCATTAATGATTTTGAATGCATATTGGATATCTACATATAAGTATGGTTTTGTGATAGAGCAGAGGATTGTATTAATGTAAGGCATTGATACATGAAAATTTAATGTTGAAAAGAACTTGCATCTGAGATTTCTCATCCAGTTTTATGCATGACTCTGTGGCCTGGATAAGGCACTGGTCTCTTGTAATATTGAAAGGTTGTCAGAACACCATTTAAAAATCCAAAATCAGAATATCTTTTATATTTTATGTTATGTGGAAGTGTCCCTCCATCTCATGATTCAAAATGTTGAGTTGCAAGTGTGGATCTAGCCCATCTACAGTTATCTCTTAGTTTTTGAACCTTTTGAGACCCATCTGCTTTTGATTGATGCAGTCTTGTGTGTAATAGGTCTGATTAAATGCATCAAAGGTATACCCGCCTAGGTTTTGCAGAGCCTGAAGAGTAGAAGGATTCATATCCTTGTCATGTTGTCCAAGCCCTGAGGTGTTTCATTGATTGAGATTGGCTATCTCATAGATAGATTTGCAGGTATACTTGGGTTATCACTTTTGGTGAACAACACCCCCAAAAAGGAACAGGATAATTTTGGTGAGAAAACTCCCCCCTCAAATCCTCCCCCTGAGGGTTTGAAAGGTTTTGTGGACACCATTGATTGGTTAATTAACAGTTACAAGAAAGTTGTGGAGGATAATAAGAAGCTTAACCACAAGGTTCAAATTCTGGAAACAATCAGTATTGGTGGAGGCAATTCTATGGAAGAATATGTTGAGGATTTGACTAAAACTGTTGCTAGAGCTGAAGAAATCAGAGATTCCTTCAACCTTAGGTTCGATCAAATTGAGAAGGACCCGACAGAGAGAAAAACTAATGATAATGTTATGGAGCAGAGAATGGCGGAAACTGATAACAAATTCAACAAAATTAAAAAGTGCCTCAAAAGTATTGTTGAACAAAGTTTAAATATTTTGAAGGCTTTAGCTGACAATACCAAAATCCTCATCAGCAAAGTGGAGGATGAGAATGATTCCTTGGAGCTTGAACCAGACATTGAAGGTACAGGAGAAGTGCAAGGACCCAGAACAAGAACCAGAGGCAAAAAGAAGGAAAAGAAGCCAAACAAGGATATGGAAGAACTCAAAGTTGCTGCGGCAAACTATGACCAACTAGTCAATAAGGTGGCAGACCTTCTTAAGTCCTTATAGTTGTTTTGTGTTTTCTTTGGTTGTTCCGCTTTGCTGCTCCTTTCTTTTGCTGTCCGTTCAGTTTACTGGCCTTTTTGCCATTCATTTTGTAAGTTGTTTCTAGCAGGTCTGGATGCTTTTTGATGAACTATTTTATGCTCCTATGTTAAAGGTTTCAGGTCCTTAAAACCTATTTTTCATATTAATCAAAACACCAAGTAAGAAATCACCACATAAAGTATAAACCACATGACACAAGAGGTTATATGTGGAAAACCCAAATGGGAAAAACCATGGTGGGAGTTAGTACCCACAAAGATCCACTATTTGTAGTATAAAGATCTGACCAGTTAAGGTCTAAAACACTCAGTTAGGGGCACACCCTGTTAGGAGTGTCTAAGCTCGGTTAAGAGATATACAATAAGGCCATGAGGACCAACCTTGTTAGGAGCTACCAACGTTATTGAGATTTGCAAACACAAGTTAATGTGTCATCTGGTTAGAGGATTTAATGATTAGACCTATTAGGATCCGACTGCACCTTGTTAGGAGTGACCTTGTGAGAGGATCTTCTTGCTGCAACTATTAGGGAGACAACAAGTTCAAATGATCTTAGTATAACACCATCACTTTCTGATAAGATCTGCTTCAGAATAATACAACATCACATATACTTCATCTTTGAACTCGTCTAATTACCACACTATCAGAAAGATGAAATTCGCTAATGATTTCTTACACATTCAAGCTCATACTCATATATGCCTTCATACCTCACCACACATCTTAAAAATATCATTAGGTTGGCTAGAACCTTGGAACAATTCCCTAGGTTCAATGTACCTAGACAATCATGCATTGCACGCCTTAGTTATGTCGGCCACTAACATAACAAAACAAATTTGGTATCGTTTTACTGATCTAAGTGATTTTCATCACTACAGGTTAAGTCCCTATCAGAATAACTGCTCTGTCAATCAAATCTCATTCACTTGATCGAATCACCACATGCAGTCACGAACATAACTTCATCAACTAGTCTTATTTTTTGCTACAAAACCAAATCAATCCATTCTTCATAAGTTTCCTGTACCGGTTGTCAAAATATTATTCTGTCTATCTTTTACTGGTTAAAGTCCTAATTACTGGTTCTGATAAAAACTATCTTTGCTTATCGATTAAGCCTTGCCGGTTGAACAATAGGACTTAGATGACTGTAGAAACATAGTTGCCATCAATGAAAACATACAACATAGTCATCATAAAACAATCTAATCAAACATGTATCGGTTGCATAAAGAAAACAAACAATTACTGGTTTAGATCAAATGATCAAATGCCAACATTCTCCCCATTTGGCATTGATGGCAACACTTAGGAAAAAGTTTTGTCAACTATGTGTGCAATACAAAAATTGACTACATGACATGTACTCCCCCTTAACATTACATACAAAATTTTTACTGACTCTTTAACTATTACTCCCCCTTTGACAACAATGCCAAATAAAGAAGTAAATACATGAAAGATATATACATTGTACATCAAAATTTGTATTAGAGCATATATATAAATATAAGAGTGATAAAGTCTTTGCAAAGCAATTTTAAAAAAAATGTCATTGAAATAAAACTTCAACTATTTTAGATCATTATCCCATGTCTCTAACAATATGCCGGTAATCTCAACATGTGTCTTTATCTGCCCTACTAATTTCTCCATTGCATCAACTGTACTCATCTCAGGTGTAGCCAAAATAGCCTCTGACTCCTTGTACGCTTGTTGTAAAATTCCCATTTTATGAATCAGTTAGGTTTGGAGCTCCTTCAATGATCTAACTTGTTTGATCTACTCATGTTCATACACCTCAAGTTTGTGATGAAGTTCTACAACTGATCTACCAAAATGAATAGCTGAGTCATTCAGTGGTCTAAATGTTTCACTCAAGATTTCAAGTTCTTTCTCAACATCTTCCCTTTTCTTCTTCAAATCAGCACAAAACAATGAGAATTTTGAAACAGTAGCCAAAATCTTTCCTCCGGTTTCCAGTCCATTCTTCAACAAGTCCTTACTAACCATAAGTGCTACCTTACCTTTATCTATCTCAAACATCAGTTGTTCTATCATATTCTTCTTGTAGTCATTTTCAACTGATGTGTATGCTACATCTTCTAAAGTCTTGAGTTGATCTCTAACATCGGTAACCAACTGTCCAAGTTTGTCAATGACTCAAAAAATTCAGTAGCAATCTCTGGTAGGAGACTACACAAAATATCAACTATTGTCCTTATTGTTTCTGCCTCTCTCAGTTGTTCCTTCATTCTCTTCTTTTGAGCTCTGGATTGCATTACTGTTGCAATCTCTATCAATTGAGAGGAACTCAGATTGTCCATATCAATAGGCCCTTTAATACTAACCGAGTCATCATCATCATCATCAATTATTTTCTTCTCCTTTGACTCCCTTTTCTCTTCCTTTTCTTTCTTTGTTTTCTCCTTCTCTGTCTTATCTTCTTTTTTCTTCTCTTCTTTAGTGGTGTCCTTGACCGATGGTGGTTGTGTTTCCACATTTTGTTCATTCATTGGTGCTTCCTCATCAGTATTTTCCTTTTGACTATCATCAATATTTACATTTACACTTACCAATGGAATTTGAGTATCAGTAGGCTATGCATTCACCAATGACTCATCATATCTCTTTTCTTTAGTTTTCTTCTCCACTTGTTCCTCTTGCTTCTCATGTTGTTCAAACATTTGAATGTCAACATCAAATACATTTATATTATCAACATTGTCTCTGGTGCTATCATCAGGAATGATCTCCGGTTCAGTATTAATAGGATCATCTTGTATATACTTGTTATCTGGTTCAAAATCTGTGATCTTAACACCTTTAGGAAGTTCTTCTACCTTGAACTTTTAAGAACTATCTTCCTCAACTTGTTCATCTTTTTCCTCTTCTTCATCCAGGATGAGACCTAAAGCCTTCTTGATCAAAGTCCCAGTCTCCTTCTGGACTGATTTGGTCTCTCCTATTAACATTCTTGTTAATCTCTTTTTGGATATGAATGATGCTATTGCATTGATCTTTATTGCTTTGATCTCCTCTTCAGTTGCTTCCGATTGCAGGTGATTAAAGATATAATCAGTGAATTCTTTCTGTTGGCTAATGACAGTCTGCCACCTCGCATCAATAAGATTATACAAAGAGTTGGGTATCTGCCCTAGTAATTCAATGAGAGCTCTACTAAATTTATTCATACTGAAGATGACTGCATCTTCAATTTCCTTTTGTTGATTTTAAGATAAATGCATAAACAATATGTTCAAACCTTTGTATATCCCATAATCCTTAATTATTTGGACCATTCTATTGAAAGAGTCTTCTAATGTAAATGGTTTCTTAGGTGGTTTTCCCTTACCAGTTATCTTAGGCTTCTTAACAGTTGCTCTAAGTGCTCTTTTATCCTCATCTAATTTAGTAGCCTCTTCATCATTTCCTAGTTTGTGGGCTTGTTGCTTCTTCCTCTTTCTGGTTTGTACTGGCGCAATAGGTGGATAAACAATTTTTTTCTTTCTCTAGAACTAAATTTTAGATGGTTTACCTCTTTGCGATTCAGTTGGTTTCTCTGAGATTTTTTCTTCCATCTTCTGTTCTGTTGCTTTGGCTTTTGCAACTCTAGTCTTATTGGTAGGTACAATAGATGCTTCACATTTCTCTACTGCATGCTTTGCTCTAGCTGTTTCTATCTGTTCTTTTATAAATCCTTCCTACTTAGCAAATGCTTCTACCTCCTTCCTTATCTTCTTTGCAATCACTGGTCTCTGTAGCTCAGAGTGGACTTGTAGTGATTTTTCTTTGTATGTCCCAAATCTCTCTATGGTGGTATCCATTGGTTGCTCTACCAGATGATCAACATAAGAAATAAGTAGATCCTTGTCTACCTAATATCCCATAGGTAATACCCATGTGGTTCTAGGGATAACTTCTTCCATCATACAAGTATCTGTATCCACCATGAAATAGATTGTTTTCTCATACCGATTAACTATTTCTGCTGGTATACGCTCTCTAGCATGCATTTTCTTTTGAAACTCCTTGAAGTAACCCCATTAAATATTATCAAACTTTTCCTTCAACATCCTAATCCTGTTCTTCATCTAGAGTAGTGTGGGTGTACCTTCAATCCATTGAACATCTCCACTACCAGGGAAATAGTTTTGAAAATAAAAGAATAAACCTAAAATCAATTGACCAAATTTGAATCTCAACTTCTTGTCTTTCTTCACAACTTCTAGATTCACCATCAATTTACTTCTTAGTGCCTCAACCAAATCATAATCAACATTCTCTTTTACATCTGGTAGGTGATATGAATAACTATTGTTGATATGCTATTCATTATACTTGAACAGTAAATCCTATACTTGATCACTATAGAGGCATATTTCATAGCTAGATCATTGATTTTGTTTACTGTCATGGCACTACCATCCCATTTTGATCCTGTCAACTTCTCCACATCATTCTTGGGTACTAATTTGAGTAGGGGTACTTCACTAGTTGAGCGAAATCTAGTTACTGCATGGATGACTTCCTTGGTTATTTTATGCGGTCGATCCAACCACATAAATTGATCATGAATCTGACTCAAAACAAATTTGACTATCTCATTATCAAAATAATTAATGAAGTTGATTGCATGATGGAACCCTTTCTCGTCGACGTTCTTAAATTGTTCTTTCAGTATTCCCTATTTATCACATAATGATTTATACTGGTCATGAATAACTGATACACCCATGTCCTCCAGTTTGCAAAGATAAAATGATCTGACATCTTCAACATGAAAAACTCCATACGGTACAATGGATAGGGCACCGAAAGGGTCTGTTTCCTCTGATTTTAAAGGATGATGTTTGAACTCCAGTCGTGGCCTCTCAGTCACATCAACAAGATGCAGAGTATCCAATCTAAAATATGCAAAATCTCAAAGCAAAGAACAAGATTTATTGATAAATACCTTTCCTTCTTCTGAACCTGGGTTTCACACTGCCAAAACCTTCAACACCGTTCACTGATACAAAATCTTTTTCAAATCACTTCAAATCAACATTGAATTATGCAATCACAAACTTTCTTTGCTCTGTTAGCTTGCCAAATGCTCTCAAGATTGCACTGTGAGAAATGAAATTCAAAATGTTCTTTTTATTTGTTTTCTATCTACCACATTAAATGCTTTAACCGAAAAAACCCTAAAACACCTTAAAATACTCTTAAGCATATTACCGGTTACTAAAACTAAATGTTATTTACTGGTTATGATTCAAAAAGACTTATAAACATAAAAAATGCATTAGAATATGCAGATTTAACTTATAGTACTTCATCCAGGGGTTCATCTCAAGATTTGACAATAAGCTCACCCCAAGTTGTAGAAACAACTTAGTTTGCTGGTGATGGATTCTCCACACTAGGTGAAGAATTTGATTCCTCAAATAGTTTTTCATCACTCTTCTTCTTCCAGATTCTATTCATCTCAGCTCTGGTTTCTTCAAAATCAACTTTTTGCTTTCCTTTCTAGTCTACAGAATGATTGACCGGTTGGTTCTTCTGTGTTCTACAAAACTTAGCAATGTGTCCCGGTTTGTTACAATGATAACATGCCATTCTAAATGCTCTTCACGGTCCTACATTGCCTCTACCTATCCTTCTTCTATAGTTTATTACCACATGTCCATAATTGTTGCAGATTGAATAAATCACATTAATTCTTTTCTCCATCTCATAGGGACTAGACTGGTTAACATAGGGTCTTTTCCAATAGTGCTTCTCTAGTCATTAGAATTCCTTCTCCAGTCACCAAAAAATATTGGATTCATATGAGGTGTTGGAATATTATCTCCATACCTACATTCAATAGATCTATGCCCATACATGTTGCATGTACAAGAGTAACCTTCAAATTTTCTAGACACATATCTAGTATTAGGTCTATAACCACTATTAGCACCAGATCTGCTTCTACAAACATTAGTAGTATGTCTTGGTTTATGACAATTAAAACAAACAGGTTTGTAAGCTTTCTTACCGGTAGGTTTCTGAGCCTTAGGAGTTGTTTTACCTTCATGCATGTTGCTCTTGGTACATGAAGGTTCTCCTTTCTCAAATGTATTGTATCCTAACCTAGATGTATCACCATTCATCCTTTGATATTGGATCTATTCATCCAGCATGGTAGAACCCTTATTGAATTTTGCAAGCTTCTCATTAGATTCTGCAAGCTCATTAGTAATATCTTCATTCTGCTTCATAAGAGTCTCTCTAAGAGGCATTGCCATATCAAGATCTTCTTTGATTTCTTCTTTCTCTTCTTTCTCCTCATGCTAGTGTGCATATAGAGTGCCATTTTCCTAATTTATCTTAAATGTCTCATGATCTTTCTCTTTGATCTTGTCTTCAACTGCCCTCTTAGCTTCAAGTTCTTGACTCATCCGGATTGTAAGGGCTTCAAGCTCTCTTCTCAGGTTAATTTTCTCACCATTTAGTTTCTCTAATTCCTCAACCAATGCATCTATGTTTTCTCCATCAGAAGAGCTACTTTCATTGATCTCCAACAATTGTTCGGTCAGTTCTTTCCTTTTAGCTAGTGATGCCTTATACTTGCCTCTTAGGGTTTCTAGGCATTCCTTGGTTTTTGCAAGCTCCCTAGCCATCTCTATGTAATTCATTCCTTCCCCCATATTTTCCTTAGGATTATATATCCCTTCCAAGTAGTTAAGCCTTAAGGAAGTTTGGTCGTGATACAAATTGATGAACTTAAAAGGCACTGAGAGGGGGGGGGTGGATCAGTGCAAGTAAAAACAATACAAATCTGATTATCAATTTCACTAACTTAAAACTCAATAGGCATATATGAAATAACACCTAGTAAGCAATCACCATATAAAGTATAATCCACATGGCATAAGAGGTTATACATGGAAAACCCAAATGGGAAAAACCATGGTGGGAGTTAGTACCCACAAAGATCCACTATATGTAGTATACAGATCTGACTCATTAAGGTCTACAACACCCGATTAGGGGCACACCCTGTTAGGAGTGTCTAAAGATGTTTAAGAGCTATACAATAAGGCCTGTGAGGACCAACCCTGGTGGGAGCTACCCACATTATTGGGATTTTCAAACACAAGTTAATGTGTCACCTGGTTAGAGGATTGAATGATCAGACCTGTTAGGATCCGAGTTCACCCTATTAGGAGTGACCTTGTGAGAGGATTTTCTTGCTGCAACTGTTAGGGAGATAAAAAGTTCAAATGATCTTAGTATAATACCATTAGTTTCTAATAAGATCTGCTTTAGAATAATACAACATCACATATACTTCATCTCTGAACTCCTCTAATCACCACACTATCAGAAAGACAAAATTCGCTAATGATTTCTTACACATTCAAGCTCATACTCATATATGCCTTCATACCTCATCACACATCTTAAAAATATCATGAGGTCGGCTAGAACCTTGGAACAATTCCCTAGGTTCAATGTACCTAGAAAATATTGCATTGCACGACTTAGTTATGTTGACCACCGACATACCGAAACAAATTTTGTGTTATTTTACCGATCTAAGTGATTTTCATCACTATCGGCTAAGTCTCTATCAGAATAACTTCTCTGTCAATCAAATCTCATTCACCTTATTGAATCACCACATGCGGTCACAGACATAAATTCATCAACCAATATTCTTTGCTGCTATAAAACCGTATCATCCCATTCTTCATAAATTTCTTGTACCGGTTGTCAGAATATTATTTTGTCTGTCTTTTACCGGTTAAAGTCCTAATTATCGCTTCTGATAAAAGTTGTCTCTGCTTACCAGTTAAGCCTTGCCAGTTGAACAATAGGACTTAGATGACTATAGAAATATAGTTTCCATCAATGAAAATATACAACATAGTCTTCATACAACAATCTAATCAAACATTTACTGGTTGCATCAAGAAAACAAACAATTACCGGTTTAGATCAAATGATCAAATGCCAAACAATCATATCTTTTTCCATATTCCTCTATTGGGATACTAATGTTATTGTCTTTTGATTAAAATTCTACTTCATCTTTGTATAAGCATTGTAAAACATCCTTGTCTTTGGTTTCCTTGGCTAGGGTGCCTTCTTTGACAAATGATACATCAAGGATTTTAAGTGGTTTTGAGACAGGTGGTTGTTTTGAATCTATTGGCTTCCGATACAATTTTGGAGAGAGTGGTAAGTCTGGTAAAGAATATTCTCCCACACCTTTGTCTTTCAGCTGTACCTTTTTCTCAAAATTTGAGAAGATCGAGGCAAAAACCTTCTCTTTGGGTGGTGTAGTAGAAGAATATTCCTCTCTGTTATTTGGAACAATGACCTCTTGGACTGGTTTATGGTTACTACAATATTGAAACAAATTTGAGTTTGTTGAAATGGTGATCTCTTTTTCATTATAGGGGAACTTGAGACACTAGTGGTAAGTTGAAGGAATAGCTTGCATGTCGTGGATCCATGGTCTATCTAGGAGTATATTGTAAGAGAAATTCAGGTCCAACACTTGACACAATGTATCTTTCTGCACCGGTCCTACTCTAATTGGCAACAATATAATTCCTTTGGAGGAAAATTCTTCTTCATCATAAGCTTTGATTATGATCTTTTTGCGAGTATCAACTGCATCTTTAGAATAGCCTAAGGCATGGACCAGACTTAATGGGAAAATATTAAAGCCAACTCCTCCATCTATTAGGACTCGTTTAACACACATTTTTTGAATAAGAACTTCGATATTCCAAGGAGCATTATGTGGATGTTGTAAAGACATGTCGTCATCTTTAGTGAAGGATAAGAAATGAGGTGCTGTTAGGTGTCCCAACATGGTTTGGAATTGATCAACGCCCAAATCTTTGGGGATAATAGTATCTACTAAGGCTCTTTCTAATATTTCTTTAAGCGTGGGTGATATTTCCAAAATTTTTAGTATTGATATTTGTGCGGGGGTCTTCTGTAATTGGTCCACTATGTTGTATTATTTTTTAGTGGATGATGCATTGGTTGTGGGACATGGTAAAGTGATCTTAGCTTTACTTCTAGTGATAGCATGTGTAGGTTCTAGTTGTTGTTTTTCTTTGACTGCAATAACATTGACCACATTGTCATAGGTGTGGGAATAATTCACTTTCTCCTTGCCTTTGTTACTTGGTGGTGTTGAGGTTTCTCCTTTTTCATAATTTGGTAATGACGTTTTGAATGTTGTGTGTGATTCGTTTGTTGTGTGCCCATCTACCCTTATAATCTTGTTATCTATCAAGTCTTGAATGACATGTTTTAGTCATTGAAAATAGTTTGTTTGGTGTCCTTTACTTTAATGATATCTATATTAATTATTGTCATTTCATGAAGCAGGTTTAACCTTTGGTTCAAAATCTCTTACTTCTAGTAAGGTAATTGATTTGTTTGCAATGAGTATTTTTATTGCTGATTCGAGTGGTTCACCAATAGGTGTGAATTTTCAGTGAAAGTTAGTAGAGGGTAATATTGGTTTGTTATTATCCTGATTGGTTTATGAGGTATGACTTGATGGGTTGAATATGGGTTGCTTTGGTTTCACGTTGTTAGCATCCACTATTCCATTATTGGCAATGTTTCTATTCCTGTTCCAAAACTTGAATTTGTCTATGTTATTATTGTTGGAGGAGTTATTCCCTTCTTTCTGAAGTTTCAATACTCCTTTCTTGACCAACGCTTCATCAATTTTGATCCCATTTTCAACCATCTTCTCAAAACTTGGGGGACATTGTAGTTTAAGTGCATACCTCATTTCATCACTTAGGTTTTCAATAAAAATGTCCATCCTTTCGTTATTGGGTATCGGATGAGGATATCTTGGAAATAATCTTCTCCATCTTTGTAAAAATGTCATGAATGGTTCTTCGTTCTTTTGTTTCGTGTTACAAAGGTCTAGCATGGTGATCTCATGTTGAATGAAATACAAATATTGGGATACAAAATTACTCACCAATTCTTCAAAAGTTCTGATGCCAGGTGGGAGTTTAGAGAGCCATTCCATTACTTGTCCACTTAAATTATTAGGGAGTAGTCTCATTAGATAAGTGTCTTCATGTGAAAACTCCATACTCATTGTGCAAAATTCCTTGACATGGTCTTGCGGATCAGCTCTACCATTATATTTGTCGTACTTAGGGATTTTGCAATTTGGAGGGAATTAGATTTCTGTCAAATGGAAAAGGCAGATGTCTTGCAACGAGTATGTCTTTGTAGTTCCCCTTTGAATGTCTTGGAGTTGTGTCTGAAGTGCTTGAATTTTTTGAGTAAGAGCCAACAAGGGATTATCAGTGTTATTACTTGCTTTGTTGTCTCGGTTGTTTTGATTTCTTCCATTATGAGTCTCACTAGTATTGTTTCAGGTTTCACTAGTTCTTTCACTTTGTCTCAATCTTATGATATCAAAATCATGAGGTAACTTGGCACCTTGACATGCTAACATGAGCAAATATTTCCCTTTGTCCATTTCAAGCACCTTTTCCATGATTTACTGAACTTTGGATCTTGTTGGGCTTCTTTGATGGTTTATTCCATTATTTCTTCTTCATCATCATTTTGGCTATGAGATCCATATTGATGAAAGAAAGGTTTCTCTTCCACCATCATTGATTTTTGTTTTCATTTCTATTGTTTTAATTTCTTCTTCTGATTTCTAGTCAAAACTGGCATACAAGTGACTAGAAATGTTTAAACTTTGATCTTTGTTTGAAGTGCAAATTTGATATGATTCAACTAAGTCAAATAGGAGAGGTCCTATTGAGAAGACTAAGTTAATATGATTTTAAAGCCTTCATTTCTTGATTGATGATGATGAATCCTAATGATGAAACTTTTTCTTAGAAATCAGATATTAGAGATTTCAAATTGTGCACTTAAAATGTTTTGATCTATTCTTTTTAAATGAACTCACTTGTGAAACCTATTTTTGCTAGTTTCAAATTGACCTGACAGTGATGAAGAGTGAATCTACTATGAAATGGGTATCCAATATTGTGATTAAATTTTTGGAAAAAGCCTAAATCTTCTCTCTGTCTAGAGTCCAAAATTACCATAGTGCTAAATTAGAGACCCATAATGCTAGATTGTTTACCCAACATGCTATTCTGGACTCCTAGAATGCTAGGCTACCCCCAATGAATGCTAATATTAGCTAGTGAAACACTAAACTAGGTTTTTGATGTTATATCTTAGTGATGTTCATATGTTGGATTGATGTGCTAACTTGGCTTACTGAAGTGATAATCTGTTCTTTCAAAACGTTAGTCTGTTTTCCTAGAACGCTAGAGTATGATTTTTGTGCACTAAAGTTTGTTATAAAAACACTACAATGTGAGACAAGAACACTATTCTTAGATAGAAAAATGCTATTATGGTCTATGTATGTGCTAATGTTTGGAACCAAAACACTACTCTGTGATAGTGAAACGTTGTTATGTGCCCTAGAAACGTTATTCTGCTTTGCGAAGTCTGATTCTAACAATTTGACAATTTTAATGTTTAGTTTTGGTCATTCTGGGTTTGTTTCAATGGATGATATGTCTGATTAATGATCTGAAAACATAGAAGATGAAATTTCAAATAGTTGTTCTTGTCTTGTCCTAGGATCTAAACATCAAGTGTGTGTTCAAGGCTTCAAATCAAAGCCCAAAATTTCCACAGGTTTTGCAAAAATAAAAATACTTTCAAATAGATCTATCCTAATGATTCAGATACAATGAGATAACTCAGCCCATAGCCTGGAATCACCATAGTGCAAGTGTAAATACCCTAAGAGGGATGTCCACTTTTGTTGTTGTCAAGAGGTGGCAGAAAGGGGCCTCCAGGATTGGAAGGATAACCCCATCACTCTCTCCTCGGAAGGCTACAAGTAGCCTATACAAAGTTGAGGATTCCTGCCTCTCCTCTAAGGAGCCAAATGGTGAGTATCTTGGGGGGAAAACCTACTATCCCCTTGCACTGAAATTATTGCACCAAGGATAAAAGGGGTGGAATATAACTAACAAGAAACTAGTACATGCATCCATTTAGTGCTTCGGGGTATAAACTCAATTAAGAGGTTTCCTAGCCTTGAAAACCAAGAGTTTATATATCATAAGGTACAAAGAAGAGATATTCCCAAGCATTGTCATTGATTTTGATTTTCATCAAAATCACTTTCATTTTATAGTGAGCTAGATGAACTTGGCATTAGCCATTCCCACTTGGATCGTTCCCCTCTCACCCGACCTTATGGGCTACTCGAGAGGGCAGACCTGCTAAAGCTATTGCACTATTTGAAAAGAAAATTCGACGAGTCTAGTTTTTTGATCACCTAATGAAGGGGAGAGAATACTCACCTACCATCTCAGGCATGTAAAACATGATATTGATTGAATCCCCTATTTAAGCTATGTGCCTAAATGGATGGAAGATTAAGCTTGATGAATGAAGATTAACTAGATGAATTCAAGCAATCATGGTTAAACTAAGTATGCAAAAACCTAAACTAAGTGCAATAATCTCAAAGCACAATATTTTTAATGTCTCTAGAGAAAAAACTACACAATAACAATAAATCTCCAGGGTGTTTTGAATGAGAGATGAAGGCTGAATTTATAGAGACTCAAAAGAGAGACCAACAATCAAGATCGATTAACAATGAGCGGTTGAGATTCCTCAAGAAAAAGCACAATTCAGGTTAATTGAAATAATTGAGAGATCAGATTAAGTTAATCTCGAGATAGATTCCAATTATAGCTTGATTGAATGCATTCAGATTATAAGTATAAATCTGCATTGGAGATAAAATTTAGTTGATTCCATACACTTGAGATAAAAAAAAGGTGATTCCATGCACTTTTCTTTAATTTGCTCAAGATTTTTATTTAGAAAAAGCCTTTTCAATGTAACTGAACCTCTTTCCTCAAGAAAAGCTTTAAGTTCTATTTTTAGAGAAGATTAATTCAATTTAATTATTTTTTTAAAATTTCAAGTTATCTCAATTTTAGAAAAAGAAACATCTTAAGTTTGATTTCTTATCTCAATTTAATTCTTTTCTTTTCTTTTCAATTTAACTCTTTCTTTTGCAGATTAATTCCTCTTTTTGTAAATTAATTCCTTTTTTTCTTTAAATTAATTCTATTTTTTGTGATTTAAATGGCAAATTGATTTATTAATTAAATATGCTAGGATATTTAATTAAATAAATAGGATAGTTGATCAAAAAATATTTACTTGGAATGATTAATTAATTAATTAATTAATTAAATATTTAAATAATATCGAGTGATTTATTTGCCATGTAATATTAATGATTGAAGAATTAATTAATTAGGTACTCAAAGTTGATTTAATTGGCTTTTGGTTAGGACCTTGGTGATGTTGTCGAGATTAGGGGCCCATGGTTTAGGTGACCATTTTTAGGGTATTACATTTTCCCCTCTTTGAATTAATGTGCGAGCAGCGCATTGGTTCAAAGAATAGTTGATGTCAAATAGATATCATTTTGAACTTCATGGATCACAAACTGATGAAGAGCGAGATGTTCAACTTGATTTTAAGTGATGAAACTGAATAGATTAAATTAAAGAGATACCGATCCTGAACTTGATTGACCTAGGACCGACAAAGAGAAAGATACCATTCTTGAACTTGATTGATCAAGAAACAAGAAGCGATCTAGAACTTGATTGAACTATATTGAATGAGAGACACAACTGATTTCAAACTTGATTGAACAAGAATCAACTGAGCAAAGTGATAAAACCGATTCCGAACTTGATTGAAGAAGAACTGATTAGCAAGAGAAAACATCCAACTTGATTTGATGTGATAAAACTGAACATCGATTTGAAGATTTATTTAGACAAGGACAAAGATTGATATGCCCCTAGAGATTTCTCTATTTGACATCAAATAATCTCAACTTAATACGATGTGATTTAGTTAAGATGCCCCTAGTAACAAGGTTTAGTTGATTTTCTTTGTTTGAAAATATTTTTGCTCGACTTTAGATGAAGATTTGAATTTTTTTTTACTTTTGAAATAATGATAATCATTGCAAAGATGTAACGAGGATGCCCCCTCGGGAGAGAAATCAAAAGATAGCCAGGGTACAACGATTTTAGACAATTTTGAAAAGATAAAAAAATTTAGCGATGATAATTTTGAGCATGAAGATTGATGTTGAAGAATTAATTTTGAGATTAGAGATGATTTGAGTGCCAAACGATTCAAAAATTGACTTGAGGATGAAAGTGCTAAGTGGTCAACATTGTGAAATTTTGACTAGAAATATGACATCAAATTTCGATTTCGATCCCAAAAATGAACTCAGGACAGTCGTTTTAGTTTAGGGTACAAGTTTTACGTCCATCAGAGCAAGTTTAAAAATTAGGGTTTGGGCTATATAAGGGGTTCAATGTGTCATTGTCAATTCATTTTTACCTCTCAAAGTTAAAAAATTTGAAAAACCTCCTGCGAAGAAAAATGGCAATTTCGATTCAAGAGCATCGATTCGAGCACCAGAGATGACATAATCAACTACAAAACTACGCCCCAACAGTAAGTAATCGATCTTTAGCCTTTGCATTTCTCATTTTTTGATTTTTTGTTGATTTTTTGCATTTTGAAATTTGTTTGAAGTTGTGTGTGTTGTTTTATCGTGCGGTGTACACCTGTTTCTCATACGAGTTTCTGGAATTTTTTATTTTATCATTTGGGCATGTTGTGTTTTTCATCTGGTGTTCACTCATCTTTCATAAGCGTATGTGTTTAAGAGACCATTTAGTCGTGCAACATGTATTAAATTGTCATTTGGGTCTGTTTAATTGTTCAACCTGTAATGTTTACTTGTATGAGTTGCTGCTTGTCTGTGGAAACTCGTATGGAAAACAAGTAGTTTTTAAGGTGTAAACAACATTTTTTTATTTTGAATGTTATATATTTGGATTCTTTAGCATGTTTATCACATTCTTAGCGCAAATTTGATCTCATATTGATGATTTGTGTGTTCAATTTTGTAGATTCGGTTGCCAGATATTCAATTTTGGTGTACCTTTCCGCTGATGATGAGGCTAGTGCATGATTTATCAGACGCAGAGAGAGGTCATATTGGTTTGTGTGGATTTAGATACCTATTGCAGATGCTTGATATCCATGTGAATCATGGTATGTTGACCGCTTTAGTTGAGCATTTTCATTTTGAGCACAACACCTTTAATTTACCGGTTGGAGAGATGACCATCATGCCGGATGATATATACAAAATATTGAGGATTTCGTTTGCTGGAGATAAGGTGGATTATGAGTCTACTCCACGATCGGGTATTTTGGCTCTTA
This sequence comes from Cryptomeria japonica, assembly GCF_030272615.1. Lineage (NCBI taxonomy): Eukaryota > Viridiplantae > Streptophyta > Pinopsida > Cupressales > Cupressaceae > Cryptomeria > Cryptomeria japonica. Next base: position 349,199,330 of record NC_081415.1, on the reverse strand, counting down.
AATAGATATTCCATGATGAGACTATCCTTGATCATGTTATCACTTGCGACAATTTGATGAGCAAATATGGTGCACAGTACCCTTTGGCTTACATTTTGGTTGGTATGATTAGTTGTTTTGTGATGCCTAATAAAGGACAACAAGGATTTCTAATTGGTTGGGGCAAAATGCTTGAGAGGTTGTTGACTCATCCAGTAAGATTAGGGTGGGGATCATTCTTACTCGCTCATATGTACCATGAGATGCATGAGGTTGTCTATCGGGAGGGGAAGAGCATGGCAGAAAGTGTGGTAGTTTTACATATATGTGCATGGAAGCATATCCTGATATGCAGACCTATTGTAGATGATTCGCAGGAGGTGCACTAGCCTATTGTATGTTGTTACTCAGGTTATGTTACACAACCCCACTTGGGCAAGATTGATTATTAGAGGAGGCAGTTGTATGATTTGATCGTTGTAGTATGGAGACCGTATAGGGGTCTAGAGCTATGAGATGATTGGAGAGCATAGAGGAAGGATATATTTATGACTCGACCTCTCATTGGCAGATTGGTGTCTATTATTGAGTGATTTGTAGTATCTAGGGTGATGAGATAGTATGGGAGACCACAAAGTATATCCCAGGAGTTCACAGTGTATGCTAGATATGGGGAGGAGGAGAGATGAGAATGGGCACCGCGACTATCATATGCGCTGAGCATGCAGGAGTTAGTAGGTTTACAACTGCAGAGATGTGATTATCTAGAGGATGTGGCAGACGTGGGAGTATTGCCCCAATATAGAGATTGGTTTCAGAGACATCATTTTCCTCAGTTTATAGATCTGAGAGAGCATTCGCCTTTTATAGAGGAGGTTGAGGCAGATGCACCAACACAGGCACAGGTACCAGGTCAAGTACAGGGATGAGTGAAAGTATAGGGAAAAAGAGAGGATGTACCTAGATGGAAAGGACATGATCCTGGTTCTAGTAGCAGTAGGAGGTCGACAGCGACAGAGAGAGGAGGGTGGATCCTTAGGAGCTATTGTGGTTGAGACTGGTGGTTCTAGGGCAACAAAGGTTGGAGTTGAAGAGGAGAGAGTGGTTCCTAGGTAGGTTAGGTAGTGGAGAGATGAGCAAGGAGGTAGAGAGGGGGATGTTGGGAGAGAGCAGGAAGTACCAAATGTAGTACGGTCTTTGAGGATGAGGGTGATAGGTTTGTTGTCACAGTTGACAGTGGGGTAGACACAACTGGTGGAACAAGACCAAAAAATCATTGAGATCAGAGCTGATCCCGATCGATAGCTTTTAGAGGTGAGTGAAAAGTGAGATCAACAGCTTGCAGAGATGAGAGTAGAGCAAGATGTTTTGTATCAGACAAGACGTGCAACTTATAGTGTAGCGGTCCCAGTAACACAACAGGTTGTTTTCAGTATTCTTAGTATATGGCTTGATCTTAGGGAGCTAGGGAACCCAGATAGGACATCAGTCAATAGGCACCACCTCCTCAACCTATCGATGAGGGAGAGGTAGAGAGCTAGATTTTTTATATCTCCTAGATTTTTTTATATACCCCATTTTGTAGACAATAAGATTCTTGTTCCAATGAGACATTGTATTTGACAGTTGATATCATTTGTACTCTTAGACACTAAGATTATGACAAGATATTCGAGCTCTTGATTTGATTTCATTGTACTTGTGTTGATTGATTATGAGATGTCTTTCTATATTCTTTATTCTATATCTATGCATATCTTTTCATTATGGATGTATGTAATGGAGATGAATATGGATGTTAATTTTTAATTTTTGGTTTCTTTTTCATATGCAAATAAATGATGAAAATGAGTAACGAGTAATGCAAATGTTGATTTTTACGCAATAATATGAATGCAAATAAATATATAATGAAATGTATAGATCTATATAAGATGCTCATGTATGTAGCTAACATCTCAATACATAAGTACTCGATTAGAGAAACGATGATGAAAAAGAGACCACTTAGAGGAGAAATGATGATTGCTTCAGACTCTCATTCAAAAGATAAAGAGATCAGTGTTATCATGCCTAAATCATGTGAAATGCATAAAATTTTAGAATGAATGCAACTTAAACTTAGTCATTGGATTTGGTATGCTTAATTTTCATCACTGAACGGTTTAGAAACACAATAGGCAAAATATAGTTCCTTTCTTTTCATATGCAATATTAATTATCTTGTCTGCAATGACCCTTTTATCATTCATATCCTGGGATAGATTACACATGCATCCAGATTGCATATTAAAGAAATTTCCTCAAAGTAGACAAAGAAATGACTCCAACCTCCTTGTAGCATACAAATAAGTGGAGTCGAGGTATGTGTAGTGATTCCACCTTGATGTGAAGGAACTTATCACAGACACCCAACTGATTAGATGTTTCTAGATCATCAAGATCATTCCTACAAGCAAAAACAAAGAAAACTATTATGCCCCCAATCCTTGCTCCTCTTAGTCAAGATAGACTTCCTCGAGTAACTCATAGGGAATAATCATCAAAAACCAATGTAAAAGATAACACTACAAAAAAATTCAATCATATCTCAAACAATTTAGTGATTGTTTTCAGTAGTCTTGTTTTGCTTGTTTACTCAGTGATAAAACTCTGTAGTGGATAGGAGACAAGTGACTGACTTAGAGTGGATGACTTGGTACTACCAACAAAAAGATGACTTGGTTAAACTTCTTAGGACATGTAAATTGATTTGTCGATTACCCGAAGACTAGGACATTAATCGGTTTCAAGCTATGAGGGTTCCAAAACAACCAGGATGTCACAAAAGAGACTAAAAGATATGTACAAGCGAAAGAAAAGATGTAGGAAAGCGAGAATAAAAACAGGAAATTCCAAATTTGCATTGATAGATTGAGCGCTTGAGTACAAGAGGCACCTATTTACCAAGTTTTCACCTTCTTGGAAAAGATCCTTCCATTTTTTTTTTACTACCAAGGTGCTTGTTTACCAGGTTTTCACCAAGGCATTTGATTTTTCTTTTTTTTTTCTTTTTTTCTTTTTTTCTTTTTTTTCTTTTTTCTTTTTTTTGATATATATATATTTTCTAAAACTTTTTCTTATTTTTTAGGATTTTTTCAGGACTTTTTCCACTGTATAGGTTGTTGGAGCAGAGAATACTAAGTGAAGGATTTCTTCAAGTGGACGGTGTTGATCGGTTCACGGAGCTGTTCTCCTTCCAATGTTGAGAGTTGATAAGCACTAGAGCCAAAGACTACAGTAATAATATAAGGACCCAAATAGTTGGGTTCAAACTTCCCTTTGTTGTCTCGAAACTGTTTATTTTTAGGATTCTCTCTCAAGACAAGGTCACCAACTTGAAATTCTCTTTGTCAAACTTTCTTGTTATAACCTCTAGACATTCTCTTTTGGTACGCTCTCAGATGATCAAATGCCACTTGTCGACATTCATCCAGCAACTCGAGATCTTGCAATCTAGATATTCAGTAGTCTCCATCAGTAACAAGACCTTGCAAAGAAACTCTCAAAGAAGGTATTTCCACCTCAATAGGCAAGACTGCTTTGGACCCATACACCAAAGAAAAAGATGTAGCCCCAGTAGGTGTTCTGATACTTGTTCTATAAGCCCATAGTGTAGAATTGAGTTGCAGATGCCAATCCTTTCTAGATTTGTTTACTGTTCTATGTAAGATAGTCAACAATTTTTTGTTAGATTCTTCAGCTTGTCCATTACCTTGAGGGTAGTATATGAATGACCAATACTGTTTGATTTTGAAATTTTCATAGAGCTCATCTAGATCTTTGTTTTTAAACTGCCCTCCATTGTCAGTCACAATTGAAGAAGGTATCCCATACCTACAGATGATATAGTTAAGGATGAACAAAGCTACTTGTTTTGCAGTTGCTTTTATTAGTGGAACCACTTCAACCCACTTAGTGAAGTACTCAGTGGCAGTTATGATAAACTCGTGTCCATTAGATGATGTAGGATAGATTTGGCCAATGAGGTCAAACACCCATTGTTGAAAAGGCCAATGTGTGATGAAAGGTATTAAATCCCTTGCTGGAGCATGTAAGACTGTTTGAATGAGATCCACAAATACCTTCATAGACTTTAAATAATGCGCATTGGGACTCTTCAGTTTCTAGACACCTAAGAAAAGTACTATCCAAACCTCGCCTATATAGATCATTAGCAATGATGACATATCATGAAGTGTTTTGAAATAGGTTTATTTTCTCATTACGGGTAATATTAGTAGGGATAATTTGGTCATGCAAGTAAGAGTAAATGTGACTATAGCAAGATGAATCATGTCCAATGATAGAACAGACCATCTGGGACTCAGGGGAATCATAAGCTGGATAATGTAACTCTTCCACCATTAATTCATAGAGGAACTCAGATTCTTGTAGTTGTGGTATGTTAGGTCTTGGGGACAACTGAGAGGGGGGGGTGAATCAGTTGTCAAATAAATTCAAACCAAAACAACTTAACCAACTTTAATGCTTAATACCAATAAACCAATCTTTTATGCCCGTAGATAGTTTTATTAGTTAATTACAGTACTGATAAAGATTAATGCATGAAATAGAAACACAAAAATGTCCACAACACATAACACCAATATTTGTACGTGGAAACCTGTAAGGGGAAAAACCATGGTGGGAAACCTTACCCACAATCAGATGATACTACTGTAGATAGTATGTGTATACAAATGGGGTTTGCACATGCAGAAAGGCCAAGCGCCTAGAGCTCACTGCTCAAACACAAATAGGAGTCACACTGACTTCAATTGGATGGTTAAATCCAATAAGGATATATTGCTCAAATTAGCATCTTTCTATGTTGGATTCAGTATCGGTGTAGTTCTGACTGTCTTCACAAAAACCCTCCTTCAACCTTAAAATGATGTCTGTGTGTATAGCTCTTCTTATTCTCGCATATATCTTCACACCATTCTTTTTTGCCTTTCACTCTTGATCTTACAAATAAAATCTTACATTTATATCATATCCTAAGACCAATTTTAGTAGGTCAGCTCTAAAGGATATTACAATAAAATCAATTTACAAATAAAACAATATCCGATGCAATAACTGATTCAACATGTCGGCTTGATGCATTTACAACAATAATAAAACATCTCCATAGCGTGTCGTGCTGATCTGGAATAGATAAGCCTGTCGGTGAATGATTTGGACCTATTTGCCAGTAACAACAAATATGCATATATGAATATGCCAATGAACAAATCTCCAAGACAGACAAAGTGTCCAAACGATGTCTTCGACATAACCAGGTGTTTTCCATGCCATTCCATGTGCCAGTGAACATTATATCCTGCCGGTGTACCAGATACCAGTGACTGTGCATAAGTCATTTGCTTGCCGATGAACATTGCCAATTCTTCAAAGTGCTAGAGTTGATAAGTGATAGTTGGTGTTGACATCAATGACAAAAACATACCAAAATACCAACAATTTCCTCCTTTGGCATTGATGGCAACACAAGATGGAAAAACCATCAAAGTGCCAAAACAGAAATGCCAAATACCAAAAACCAACAATCTCCCAAAAAGAGATCATAACCAGAAATCAAAATACAGATACAAAGAGTAATCAGTTTTTCTCAAAATAACAATCTCTCCCCAAATGAATAATCTCTCCCCAAGAGATAAAGTGTTTTTCCATAGATATCTCTCCCCCTTTGACATCAAATGCCAAAGCCAATACAAAACTAGATGTAAATACAAAATACCAACCAATTCATTATACCAACTACTCCCCCTGAGAAGTAGCTTCCTCATCAAATCCGGAGTAAAAGATTTCTCTGTTAATTCTGCCAGTTGATGACAAACATCAACTGTCTAAGACTCTACCGATGAGGGTATGACCCCAAGCTGATCTCTGAGATATTCAAAAGTCTCCTTAGGTGGAGGTTTAGTGAAAATATCTGCGATCTGCTCTTTAGTATTCATATAAACCAGTTTTATTTCTTTTGCTTCAACATTCTCCCTTATAAAATTCAGTTTGATAGAAACATGTTTAGCTTTAGAATGTAATACCGGATTCTTAGATATATCAATTGCTGCAGTGTTTTCACAATAGATAGTTATGGGTTCCTTGCATTTTACCTTTATGTCCTTCAACATTTGCTTAAGCCATAATACTTGTGTACAATTAGTTGCTGTTGAAAAAAAACTGATTCAACTGTTGATAAAGATGTACAACTTTGTTTCTTACTCAACCAAGAAATTAATCTGCTGCCAAGAAAAAATGCTCCTCCGGTGGTGCTTTTTCTATCATCCACATCTCCTGCCCAATTTGCATCTGTATATGCACATAATTCAAAGTTTTCATCTCTAAGATACCATAAGCCAAGATTTGTAGTGCCTTGTAAGTACCAAAAAATCCTTTTTACTGCTGATTCATGATTTTCTCTAGGATTACTCTGAAATATTGAAACATTAATACATACTGCATTCATAATATCAAGTCTTGTTTGTGTTAAATACACTAGGCCTCCTACCATAGATTTGTACCTAGTCGGATTAATAGGTGTAGATTCATCCCTTAGTGATAATTTGTCATTTGTAGTCATAGGTGTGCTTACCGGTTTAGAGTTTTCCATCTCAAATTTCTTTAGTAACTCCTTCAGGTACTTGGATTGACTCAAGAATATACCTTTACCAGTCTGTGAAATTTGCAATCCTAAAAAGAATTTTATCTCTCCAATCATAAACATTTCAAATTTTTGCTGCATTTCAATAGAAAAGTCTTTACATAATCCATCTTCTCCTCCAAAGATTATATCATCAACAAAAAATTCTATAACCAAGATGTCATCATTAGTCACTTTTTAGTATAAGTTGTTGTTAGCATTACCTTTAGAAAAACCAATCTTCAAAAGATACTTATCCAATCTTGCATACCAAGCTCTTGGAGCTTGTTTCAACCCATACAAAGCTTTCCTTAACCTGCAAACCATATCTTTGTTATCTATCAAAGAAAATCCATCAGGTTGTTCAATGTTAACTTCTTCTTCAAGATCTCCATTCAGAAATGCACATTTAATATCCATTTGATATACTTTGTAGTTCTTGTGTGTTGAAAAAGCCAAGAATAATCTGACTACCTCAATTCTAGCTACCGATGCAAAGGTTTCATTATAATCAATTCCTTCTTTCTGAGAATATCCCTTACACACTAGTCTTGCTTTATTCCTGATTACCTTACCATCTTCATTAAGTTTGTTTCTGAATACCCATTTTGTTCCAATCACATTTTTGTCTTTAGGCCAGGGAACTAATGTCCATGTGTTATTTTTCTCAATTTGTTCTAGTTCCTCTTCCATATCTTTAATCCAGTGTTTATCTTCACATGCCTCATTAATTGATGATGGTTCAATTTGAGAAATAAGATATACCTCTTCATTTTCTAGTCTTCCTCTTGTCATAACTCCTTTATACTTGTTTCCAATTATTTGATCTTCAGAGTGATTTAGTCTTACATACTGAGGTGTCTTTGTTTGCTGTTGTTCCTCAGTTACAGTGGAATTTTTCAGATGATACCAGTGTAACTGGATCTTTATTTTGTACCAGTGGGTTTAATGTAGATTCATTTGTCAGAATCTCTGTTGCCAGTTCAGAATCTATATACCTTGAAGTTCCTCTGAATTGTTCATCAATCTTCACATTTGTACTCTCAACAATTTTTTGTAATCTTTTGTTAAAACATCTATATGCCTTGCTATTAGATGAATAACCAAGAAATATTCCTTCATCACTTCTAGGATCAAATTTGCCAATATACTCATCTCTTCTAATATAGCATTTACTTCCAAATATTCTGAAATATTTAAGAGTAGGAGTAATACCAAACCATAGTTCATGAGGGGTCTTACTGGTTTCTCCTTTGATGTGAACTTTGTTGAATGTGTAGATCGATGTGCTTACTGCCTCTCTCCAATATACATGTGGTAGATTTTCTTCAGATAACATAGTCCTAGCTGCATCCAAGATAGTTTTGTTTTTCCTTTCAACAACTCCATTCTATTGTGGTGTCCGGGGTGCTGATAACTATCTTCTAATTCCATTCACTTCACAGAATGCATTAAATTCCTTAGATGTAAATTCTCCTCCTTGATCTAATCTCAGACATTTGATTTTCTTACCGGTTTCATTCTCTACCATTGCTTTGAATAGTTTGAACTTCCCAAGTGCTTCTGATTTTTCTCTGAGAAAAGTAACCCAACACATTCTAGAGTAGTCATCAATGATTAGCATGAAACATCTATCACCTTGTAAACTTTTAGTTCTAGCCGGACCACATAAATCAGTATGAATTAGGTCAAGAGTATTATTGGATTTTTTTGGAATACTTTTAAAATTTTCTCTAACTTGTTTTTTTAAATTGACATTCCTTACATACCGAATTGTGAGGTTTGACAATCTTAGGTAAATCTCTAACTGCCTTAGTAGTACTGATTTTTACCATGCAATCAAAATTTACATGACAGAGTCTCTTATGCCATAGCCAACTTTCATCAATATGTGCAATCAATCATGTCTTTTCACTGTTATTCAAATGAAAGATATTACCTCTAGTTTGATTACCGGTTGCAATTTCCAAACCAATTCAGTTCATAATTTTGCATTTTCCATTCTTGAATTGTAACTAAAATCCTTTCTCAACTAATTGACCAACACTCAAAATATTATGCTTTAAACCTTCCACATTGTAGACACCTAAAAATGGTCAACGCTTGCGGAGTCGTACTTTAACATTTGCGCATTGCCTTATTTTAGGGTTTTTACGTCGCATTAACATTTCTCCTATGATTCGCACTTGGTCTTTATCGTTTGCGAGCATCGAGTCCTTCTTCTGCATTCCTCATTTTTCTCGCTTTCAAATTTGGTCTTGTCGATAACAATCTTCAGTCATGATTTTGGTCAATCTTATCCTGTCGCATCAATGTGGGTGTTCATTTGTCATCATTTTGGACATCGTCAATCCTAATTAGGGTTTTTGCGATCGATTTGTCATCGATCATTGTCATTTTCAATCTTGTCATTTTGCGATCGATTTGACATTGATCGTCATCCTTCTCAATCATGTCAATTTGGATCAATTAGTCATTGTTCTGCGTCAATTGGCGCATTTATCAATCAAATCATTTATCAATTCAAAATCATGATTGAATCGACATCAAATCAATCTTACATCAAGACCTAATTGTCGTCTTTGCATTTCTAATTCATCTTCTAAGGTTTTATGATTTATTCATTTAATCTTGATTGTCATTCTCCCCTTTAGGTTAAATAATTTATTTATTTATCCTAAGTCTTCTTGTCACAATTAAATGTTTATTTAATTGGCTAATTAATTTCCTCCTATTTTTGTGAATTAATTAATGAATGGGAAATTATTAATTAATTTACCTAATTTTCATCAATTTTCTAATTTCCAAGTCATTATTTTCCAACTTAATTTTCTAATTTCTCCTAAATTCCTAAATGTCTATTTCTATTTCAAAATCTTGTCATAAATCCTTGCATAGCAATTTGTCATAAATTGTCATAAATTGTCATAAATCCTTGCATAGCAATTTGTCATACACATGTCATAATTTTGCTATTCTTGATTTGAATTTCCATTCGAATCACTTTCATGCTAATCTTGTCTTTTCTCCAATTTATCTATAAATTGGATGAGTTTCTTCAATCAAAATCCCCAATTGATCGCATTTTTGAATCCCCTAATCACATTATCGAGCTAATCACTTTTTCTAATCACTTTGTCGAATCAATCACGCTTTGAGTATTCTTGCGCTACAATCTTGTCTACTTGCTTTCATCTCATGTGTATGCACTTGTAGGTGAGATCCTCAACAAAGTTATTTGAAGAAGAAAGAAGGACAATGGAGCTACATGAAGGAGATATTCAGATCTGCATTTGGTTTGCTTAGTTTTTAATCTTGAATGTTTTGCTTTCATGTCTCTATTGAGTGTGTTTAGGATTGATCATTGCATTTGAGCTTTCGTGATTGAGCTAGGCTAATAATTTACATTGCTTTGATGATTTCCGATTTCCTAGCTACATTAATTGGTGAACCCGACGTGAACTAACCCCCTAACCATGCTTTTGAGTGCTTTTGAGATGATTTGCAGGTTAAAAACCTAAGAAACAGGGTAATGCAGGGTTTTCTGGGAACTTCTGCGCCTGTGTGAGACAATCTGCGCCTGTGTCAAGCATTATGTGCCTGTGTCAAGCATTATGTGCTTGTTTCAAGCATTCTGCACCTGTGTGAGACAATCTGTGCCTGTGTCAAGCATTTTATGCCTATGTCAATGCATTTTGTGCTTGTGTAATAAAAAAAAAAAAGGCTTGTGTAAGGTATCCTGTGCTTGTGTAATCAATCCTGCGCCTGTGTAATCCTGTGCCTGTGTAAGCAATCCTGCACCTGTGTAAGGCATTCTGCGCCTGTGTAGGGCCAGAAACAGAGGTAAAAGACAGTGTTTTTCACTTGCAAATTGTTTTCTTTTGCATTCTGTTTCTGCTTTTTTTGGTTTTTTGGTACTGATTCTCTGTGTAGCACCTTGGCATACGCATGGAAAAGACCACAAATGAAACTACTAACACATTTTATGTAGGTTCGATAGTCAAAGACTAAAACATATCAAACTTTTGACTTGGGTTTTGTAGGTTGCCTTGGACTACAACTAAACTTTGTGTTTGTAATTAATATTTAGGCACCTAGTATGATTTCTAAATAGGATGGAATGAATGTATGTTTGTTTTGATTGTTGAGTTTGACATTGGAGTAGGAGAGTATGCTCTCATCCTTCTTAGGGTTATTAGAAATCTAGATCTTCGATACCATGCTCATGTTTTTGATTGTGTGTCACCTTTAGAGGGCCTGCCTTCCCGACCATTTTCTTTTGCAAGCAAGTGACAATCGTGAGAAGGGAACGACCCAAAGTGAGTATGGCTAGAATACCTTGGCATTCTAACTCACTATAAACAAATACCTGATGGGCAAAAGCTTTGAAGGAAGGGTTACGTGGGAATTGCAGTTACTTGGAAAGTGATGACCCTTGGACTCTTTCTCATATCAGCATCTAAGTAGGGCCTCATGGTCTAAATCGTGCTTGCACAACTACATTTGTTTGGTATCTTGGTGGGCTTAATGTCTCAATCACACTTGCGTGACACCAAGGAGTAGCGCTTAACAAAAATCCTGACTAAACACCTTGTATTTAGTGGCCAAAAATCCTTCTAGTTGCTTGAGAAGGACAAGTTCGAATACTTGGAAGAGATACTAAGTTCACCATGGGGAGATTTCCATGGGGACTGATGCTTGGCTGCCCTGAGAAGTGAGTGCCATGGAGGGGAGCCCGTGGGGTCAAGCATCTATGTATTCTCCTTGAATCCCATAACAAGTCTACCTCTCAAGTACCTAATGTCCTTGCCTACCATAAGAAATGTGTGAACGAGCATGATTGTCTTGAGTCTAAGTTGAAATATCTTGTCTTCTTTGTTTGTCAAAAGTTGAATTGTATCTCATTTCAAAAATAAGACAAATTGATTCAAAACAAGGTTAAACACAAGAACATTTCATCCAACAAAGTTCAAAACACCTTCAAACATGGTTGTCAAACATTGTTCAAAATCTTGTCTCAACATTCATGTCACTTAGATTTAGGTTCATCCTAGGTTTGCATTTTGCAAAGTTCATTGTCAAGTACCAAGGTTAAGTTTCACCTAGGTCATATTCCTTTGCATATCAATAAGGGTCATCCATTTGCATGGGTCCTCTTGCATTAGAGTAATACCATTGTCATACATTTGCATTTGCATATCCTAGGTCTCTTCATTAAGCTTAGGTCATTATCATATCATATTAAGGTCATTTGCATAGTAATTGTCCCTTTGCATATAGTGTCAAAACTAGGTTTTGTCATACTTGAGTAATCCAAATCTTTGATAAACCCTAAGTCATTGTTAGGAAGTCTAGACCTTATCAAACCTTTTCTCCTTTTTTCATTTTTGTCATTTGGTCAAACCTAGCTTAGTATCCAAGCATATAGTTGAGACATTGTCATTTTGTCCTTTTGTCACTTGGTCCTTTTGTCCTTTGAGGTCTAGTCATCATTTCAATTTCCTAAGGGTCTCTTTTTAGATTTGCATTTCAAAAGTTTGTCAAAATCTTGAAAAACAACAAAAAACATAGATTGCACTCTTTCCATAGATTGCATTTTCATCTATTTAGTTTGCATTTAGTTGCATATCATACATTATCCTTGAAAAATTCCAAAAATATTGCATTTGCATAGTGACATGTCTATTGAAACAAGGTTCCAAGCACCAATGATGCAACAAAGTTTGACATATCAATCGACAATGCAATCACAATTATATCCAACCCAACAACAAGGCAATATCGATCAAACTTTTTATGATGAAACAAGTCTCCAAATACAAAAACTAGAGGAGAAGCTAGCTCAAGAAGAGGAGATATTGGAACAAAGAGTGAAAAACATTCAGAAGAATAGATCACAAATGTCCAAAATGTTTCGAAAATTTCCAGGTCAAAATCCAAAGATTGAGCCAATTGATGTAAGATCTCTTCTTGAATGATTAGACATACCAGCTCTCCTCTCCCAAATAGAGATGATGAAACAATTTCAAGAAAGGAGACAACATCAATTTCAACATTATGTGCCTCCACAACAAGAACAAGAAGGTGTTTACTATCAATCAGATTTTCAACCAATAAAACCAATGGTTCAACCAATTGTTCAACATATACAACCAATACAACCAATGGTCCAATTTCAACAATATGTCCAACCAACTATACAATGTCCACAAATGGTTCAACCAATGGTGGAATATCAATGTCAACAACCACAACCAAACATTCAAAAACAAAGGTTGCAACACACACCAACCCAAGTTTTAAACATGTCAGAACAATTGAACCAAGTCCAATATCAAAACATGACATTAGATCAGAACCAACTCCTTGCCAAACAAGTTCAAATTCCAGATACAACTATGTCAAAACCTTGAAAGAAAGGTGGCTTTATTGCAATGATCTTAAGGAAATTACCAAGTGAGTTCTTTGAGGAAGATCAAAATAATACACTTATGTCTAGCAATGCCTCATCCCCTCGCAAGCAAATTGACTCTCCAGTGGAATCTATCCCTACACCTCTAGAAGTTTCACAAGAACCTTCCATATTGTCCTTATCAAACAATACACCCAGGGATGAAATTATCCAAGGGCTATCCATAATTGATTGCCACGATAATCCAATTCATGATGCACATCCTTGTCATGTTTCAGAAATACAAGACCCAATGCCACCATGCACTTTATTCCCATTACCTGTTTTAGAGGACCCCATTCGAAGTCCCTCTTCCTCATGTTCAAGCATTGATTCCTTGCCAGAATCCATCACAAATGTTCAAAGTGCATTTCTTTCATGCCAAAACATTGATTCCTTGTTAGAATCCTCCATGCATATCCAAAGTCCAACCTCATGTCAAGAGGATAATTTAGAGCATGAAGAAACGCGTGTTAAAACAGATCAAGATCCCGAAACCTTATCATCCCATCCAATTGTTGACTAGGATCTCATCTTCCTAGAAACTCATGATGATTCCCCTATTCTTGTCCATCCTATCGAAAGTCCTATTGACACTCCATTCCCCGGGCAAGATCAAGATATCCCAGTTCATCCAATCCCAAACGATCCCCTTCCATTTCTTGAACACAATGTCCTTTCAAATCCCATTGACATTCCACTTCCTAAGAAAGATCAAGATATCCCTTCCATTTTTTCTGATGATTCCATTAAAAGTCAAGAGCAAAGCACCTTTAAAGAGGAATCCAATGATCTTCCTCCTTGTCAAGATCAAAGTATCC